>NC_053041.3:625529456-625831668 GCF_002575655.3 Aegilops tauschii subsp. strangulata | reverse complement strand
CTTGCGGTGCTGTAGCCAGGGATGAACATGGTAACTTCCTTACGGCGGCCTCCTGGACATTACTGCACGTTTCGTCGGCAGAATCCGCAGAAATCAGGGCCATTCGAAGTGGAATTACTCTAGCGTCTAATATCGGTTGTAACAAGGTCATAACAGAATATGATTGCATGAACGCTTTGGAGGCAATTGCGCACCCGGAAGCATATATGGGACCTGATACACAAATCATTACAGAAGCCACTCTTGTAGATTTGGAGTTCTCTGCTATTACTTTCGTCCACTGTGACAGGAAAGCAAACGTAGTGGTGGATAGGTTAGCTAAGCATTGTTTTAGTATTACATTTGTCTGAATTTTGGGACGAGAATGCCCCTGACTTTATTCTTCCTCAAATTGTAAATGATGTGGCTATTTTTTGAGGAATAAAGTTTTGAATTGTTAAAAAAGAAAAAACACCCTGTGAATAGTAAAACAAAAAATATTAGAAAGTAAAAAAAACATTTTATTCTTGTCCAAGGTGCTCAGATGTGTGATGTACGTGCAATATTTCAGGGTGTTTGGACATTTGAGGAGCTTGTGGCTCCAGGAATGTCCAAACTTCACCAAATTTTGCACGGACATCACGCACAAGAGCATCTTGCACTCCAGAATAATCTGATTTTTAATTGTTTTTCCTATTTATTATGATTTTACTTTTCATCTCCGGGCCCTTCTGAGCCCTGGTGCAGATTAGCTGCGTCCAATATCGGTAATTCAATTCCAGGCATCTATCTATCATGAGTATGTATATACTGTATCATGCATGAAACATATGCCGCACGCCACAAAGCTTCATTTCTTTAGAGCACTATTTTCTGGTCAACTAAATAGTGCTTTGAGCAAATTCACTCAAATGTGTTTTTTTAGCATAACACAGTGAGGATGGCCCATACCGGTGGCCCAAATGTGCTAGCGAATATAACAAAACAACCAATATAATCAATTCAAAAGAACCTTCAAAATTCACATAAAGGAATAGACTTCTATACAAAAAATGCTTAATTTTATTACAAACATTGGTATACCATTTGGCATTTGCTATCTGTACTATGTTTTCCATCCTTCAAGCAATGGTATGAATCTCGGCTATTTTATTTGTAGTATCTACTTTCATCTATGTATCTTATGCACATGTCTTCTAAGTTGATTTGTTTATATTACAAGCAACATATTAATCCCACGATTGGGAAATATATAATTAAGTAATGATAGGTCGACTGTCTCTTTCATAACATGGTACTTTATAGTTAAAATTTGTCTCGACTCCTATTAATTATGTTTTAGAAAGTTATCTCATAATCAAACATTTTGTATTGTTACATGGCAGATGTTAGTCACGTTTTAGCCTAAAATGGCATTGTGGTATGTCCAGATTAAATACTATTGATGTTCAGTTTTTTATTGCGATCATTAGTCAGTTCTTCAAGTTAAATGTTTGAATGAGTTGGTAACAAATTATACTCCACTCTGTTTACTCCTCCTATCTAAAGGGAAACTTTTTAAAGTTTTGCCACATTTATAGTTGAATTATCAACATCTACAACACCAAATAATACTATATGAAATCATGTACCTTCATGGATATTGATCTCTTATTGTGAATGTGAATACTCCCTCCGTTCCTAAATATAAGACCTTTTAGAGATTCCACTATAGACTACATATGGAGCAAAATGAGTGAATCTACACTCTAAAGTATGTCTATATACATCTGTATGTAGTCCTAGTGGAATCTCTAAAAGGTCAGGAACGAAGGGAGTATTATTTTCTAAAAAAACATGAAAATTGACTTAAGATAGAACTAACATCCGAAGGAAAAAAAACGTATGGAGTATGTCGATACAGACTAAGAAAATCATATTCAAATATTATAATTCTCAGTCCATTTATAATTAACATTCTTGAAATATTTTATGAATATATTTATCTTTTATCCTTTTCTTTCATGCTCTTCCATAAAATAATGTTGAAGCATTACAATCTTCCTTACTCTTACTTATCTAATTTAGCAACAAAAATTAAGACATTTTGAAAGAATTCTATAAAAATAATCTTTTGAAAAATTGTAATATAATATTTCTCTCTAATAATTTTTGAATGTCAAGAAGCCAATACAAATGTGTTCAACTGTTTCCAGGAAACATGATGACACATACTTGGCTTTCATAAGATTTAAAGGTTAGCTAGAGGCATCCATATATTTTAGGTACTGTATTCTTAGTCATACTTTAGCATTTATATTTTTTTCCCTTTTCAATAGTATTTTGCTAAAGTAAGTTATTAGAGATGGATTTGGTTATGTATTGTTTACCATTTCCAATCCAAGTTACATGTCATTTCTGAATATTACCCGACAAATAATTTTCTATGTTTGATCATATATAAGGAAATAAGTACTTGCGCCTAAAACATCAAAAGGATGTCGCTATATTTATTTTGAAATATACTTCTGCAAGATATAGCTATATTATGTGAAAAAACATGTTGGTTGAGAAAATGATGATCAACATTTGATCATGAAGAATATGCCATGTCATATAGTAATTCGATGTGATTTTTCTTTGTGAGGGTACAAATTTTATTGTATTGATGTTGTCATGTATAATGTAGCTCAAAATTAGAAGGTGATGCGATGAAATGACCAGCAACTTAGGTTGTTAGTATTTCCATGCCAACAAAACTACAACGTATAAGAGGGAATTTTAAAATAAAATGAAATAATTGTGAGTGCTCCAGATGGAGACCCCTGCTATTTCTCATTTTCCATTATACTTGATTTTTTATGGCAAAAGCTAGGATGTATGCAATCAACTTAGACAAAAGGGAGGAGACATGTGACACAGAGAACATTGCATTCTAAGTTGCGTGACATAACTATTTTTCTGAAATCACATGAAATTTTAGTCATATATCTCTTCTTGCAAAATGATAGCTTGAAAATCCATTATATTTATACTTGATGATGAATATTTATCGCCAATAGGTGGTTCCTCTTTTGGGCATACTTAGGAAAACAACAACCATGTCTTTATTTCATAAATTATGATCCCTGGAAGAAGTACCATCAAATGTGTGTATTCTGTATATGCATTTACATCTATTAATATTTATCAACATGCAAAATCATAGAAAAAGTACATGAATATAATTATGAGAGAAGTGAAAGCCAATATCTGAATGCGTAAAGATATATTTTGGAAATGCATTGTTTTCAACTCAAATTGACCACATTAATCCAATTCAATATCATACTATTGGCAACCTTTTCTTTTTGATATTTTTAAAATTAAACTCTAAATGTGGAAAATTATGCTACACATCTCTATGTAATTAACAACCATTTTATGCTGCGTCTCATTAAATAAAACAATTAATTGCTTTGCACATGCGAGGATCTATCTCCACAGACCTATGCAATGTCACACACTAACTAACTCCTACCTTGGGATCTAAACTTTGATTATTTATGTACAAATAAATCATCACAGCCAAATGAATACAACCAATATTATTATCTACAAAATACTCTATTTATTTCTAAACACTCGACATGCTAAAGATGATGCCCTCACATTTGGTTCAACAATCTAAAGATGATGCCCTCGCATTTGCGAGGGCGACTATGCTAGTAATAAAAACAGGAATTTCAGAAGAAAAAAGAAAAGGAGAAGTCAAGAAATCAGAAAAAACAAAAGAGAAGAACAATGAAAAATTGAACCAATCATAAAGAATCAGCCATTCGATGACCGACTGATGGCAGATTAAAAACGGAATGTTCTTCCTCGTCATTTATGGCAACAAATTTATAGTTTTTTTAGGGTAACAAATTTATAGTTTGTTAGACTAGATATATGAGGCACAAACAAAACAATGACATGTATGGTGATGGCTGATGATTATATTTAAACAACAGGGCGCAATTATATTTATAGGTTCTTGGTAACGTGGGAACCCGGGCCTTGCCTTGGCTGGGTCTCTCTCCCCCTCCCCCTGCTGCAACAGCTGCACAGCAAATAACATAAGCGAGTAGAGTACAGAAAATGGAATCCAATGCGATGTGACCACACACAATGGAACACCAGCCCAACTTGGTATGGAGAAAGACGTTGGGAACACCAGCCCAACACAATGGCTTTGTCTTTCGTCCGGCCATTAGCGCAATCCCGGGGTCTCGTGGACGGGCTGCACCTTTGCTGCACTCGCGCACACAAGGCTGGCAAGCAAAGGAGGGGTAGCAGCGTACGCCTTAGGACGAGACCTCCTTAACTAGGCAAGGACCACGGGCACCCCCAAAATCAACTTTTCATTTCACAGTCCAACAGGTAGAACCGGCAGAGCCGAACGATGTCACACAGTAATTTTGTTCATGTGACCTCCTAACTTTATGTTTAACTCCTGGCAGCAACTTTCCAATTTCTTATGACTTTTGTAATTATATGTTTTTCCAAGAAAAATATATGTTTAATTATATGACTTTTGTAATTATGACTTTTGTACTTTGGCAAACGAGTGTAACCAACTTCTGTTTAGCAATGCGATGGCTATACAACATATTATGAGAGACCGACCTTGTGCTGGCTATATATGGGTGGCGTGTTCTACATCGAATATAAAACTACCACCGAAGTTTTTTTTTTTTTTGAGTTGGAACTACCACCAAAGCTGATGGTTAACCAGCTTGATCGATTAACCAATTTTAAGTGGCACACTTACACACAAAATAGCAGGTCAAGAGGACAAGACTTGGAGTACACCTTCTTTCATATATAGGGCATCAAATATAAAGGACGCCGTGTGAGACACCTCCGCAACAGACTGCCCTCGATCAGGACCTCCTCGCCACGTGCTTAACTCTTAATTCTTGATTAATTCACCAAAAAAAGCTGTTAATTCCTCTTTGACAAGTCGATCTTGCTGCCATTTGCTAGTACTGGTAGCAGCTAACAAGGACTGCCCAATTGTTGCAGTCGCATTGGGTGGACAGAGTCCCGCGCATCGTGGCCTCCCCTGCCTGCATGGAAACATGCACCCACGGGCTGGTGCGCATCTCCTCCGTCTGCCTGGGCGTGGGCATGCATGCTGGTGCTGGGCGTGGTCCCTCTGCCCACCCGCCACGTCTCAAGATTCCATGCATGCGTGCAGTGGATACCGTGGTAGCTGATGCATCTTGGTCGCCTGCGTCCTGCCTGCGGCGTGACTGAGCTGATTCCGGTTTCGGCAAGGATTCGCCTGCCTCTCGCGTTGGTGGCGGCGCAGCCCTCCCGTTTTGAGCGGCAGCGGGCCTTTCGGCGCAGCACGCCTCTGCATCTTGGCCGCCTCGCCCCCCAGTTTTTGTTCAGCTGCACCTGCAGCGAGTGGGATCTCCTGTTCCCTCCAAGCTACAGCGCGCGTAGCAACCTGCGCCGTGCTCCTCCTCTCAACGCTGCATCACGAGTACGAGTACTACTGGAGCTCGCCAAACTAACCCGAGTGACATTCCTACGTGCATTCCATGCAAACGAAGCAAGGCAGGTGCGATTACGGCTGGCCATCAAAAAGAAGAAGAAAAGAATGGATAAACTTGTGGAACAGTAGTACAGTACAGCCGCAATCCAAATGGGGCTCCTGGCTATATATCTGCGATGGTACTCGAGTAGCGCGGGCTCCATGCTAACCCGCCGAGAGCGAGGATTTTCTTTGTCACGATACGGTCCTAGGATTTCCCGTTGATAAGATTTACACAAGTAATTCCCTGACATAACAGTACCCGTCTTATTCAGATTGATTGCCAGGCAAAGAAAAGATTATTGAGGCGCAGCAAGCAAGCCAGCAAGTCGATGAGATGCGAGGCATATCTTTACCACGCACCATCAGGTCAAAGTTGAGCCATATTCTGAAAGCTGACAAGGAGACTATTCAACTGTGGAGTTGCGGTCGAGCAGACCATGGTACCTTGCCGCATTATAACATGTGCGACGTACCATCGGCTCGTTCGACTGAGGCCCGCGTCCACGCCGCGCCACTTCAATGCGCCATGTGTTAATATGTACTCCCTCTGTATCAAATATAAGACACCCCTAAAAAACAAAATTTAAGATGTTTTTTTGACACTATGACAGTGTCAAAAAAGTATACTCGCAAAAATAAGTGTCAACAAACGTCTTATGTTTTGATACGAAAGGAGTATGTGCAAATCGTTTTTTTAAATATTATGGAAGCAAAAGGGAAACACACAAAGGAAATGTAAGGTGTTACATGGGCAGCCTCCTCTGTATATGTACGCTTGATTGAGATCAATGTAAGGTGTGAGAATACAGTAATCTTCATGGTAATCAAAGCCTTCTCACTCATGTCTACCTCTCCTTCACTCGGCGCCGCCGCGGCGGTCGCCGCTGCGGTCTCCGGCGGCTCCTCTTCGTCTCTGCTCTTCGAAACCCACCCTCAGAGTCCCATGCCTCATGCTCCCATTAGCCCCTCCCAGCATGACCTTCCCGCTGACGCCTCTGCCCTCCCCTCTCCCGGTTACTCTCTGGCGGCAAAGCTTCCCTTCCCAAATCCCTCGGCGACTTCCCCATCACCCAATTCATCCCGTACAAGCTTGATCCCACCGCAAACAACTACTCTCGCTGGCGTCGCTCCATGACCTTCTTCCTCAACGCCTTTCATGCCCGCCGATGCCTGGCGGGGTGCAGACGTCGACATCATCCTCTAGATGCACGCCACTGTCTGCGACGATCTCGTCGATGTCATCATGGAGAACAACAAGTCCGCCTTCGCCGCCTGGCACGCCATCTGGCTTTTCTTCCTCGACAATCAATCGGCGCAACTCTTGCACCTGAGCAAGGAGTTCCGCGCCACTGTACACGGTGAGATGACTATCCGGCCTACTGTGGCCGCCTCAAGCATCTTGCTGACGCCCTCGCGGACCTGGGCGAGCCCATCTCGGATCGAGCACTCACTGAATAGATGGTGGACGGGCTGGGAGAGAAATTGGAGGTACAGGCCAAGATCTTCCAATCCCTTGATCCCTTCACCAAGTTCGTGCAGGCTCGCGCGCTTCTCCAGCTTGCCGAGGTGTCCATCGACAAGAAGGCACGCGCTGACGGCAGGTGCTCACGATCCAGAACGACTACGGCGCTGGTCGTGGCGGCGACCGTAGTGACCGCGGACCCCTCTCTGGGGACCAGACTGGTGGGTGCAGCGGCGTGGAGTCTGGTGGCCCCACTACCGGAATAGGGGCCAGTGCCGACGGCCCCCGTCGGCCTACTCCGGGAAATGCCGACAGCCGGTTCCAGGCCGTCGGCGTACAGAGGTTGTCGGGCTTACCGAGCTATGCCGACGGCCCCCGTCGGCACAGATTAGCCGTCGGCTTATCCGAGCCTACGCCTACAGCGGCCGTCGGCATACATGAGCCGTCGGCATAGTTGCGGGCCCGGCTCGTGACGAGCGGCTAACGGCGTCCGATCTATAACGACAGCCTCGACGGGCGGCCATCGGCATAGAGGCGCGTGCCATGTCATCGATCCGAGGCGCACCGACCATCATCTATGTCGACGGCCACCGTCGGCATAGATGCCACGTCATCGATCCGCGGCGCGCCGTTCATCTGCCCCTGGCCTCAGCTATGCTGACGGCTTTGCCGTCGGCATATATATATATATATTCTTTTCATATAGATTTTTTTGTTCTTTTACATATTATTTTTAATTAACTTACATGTAGCATGTGTTAATATAATCATAAATACCTTACTTTTCGATTATATATGGAGGCCGACATGTGGAGGGGGAAACAGCCGCATCGGGGCTATACGGAGGGGACGTTCCTCCCAAGTGTTTATACGGGATGACCTACCACAACCGGGTGGTGTGGTGGCATGTCTGAAGAGGCGGCACGCGTCTCCGGGGTGTGGCCCCCCTCACGGATGGCGCCGCCGCCGGCACCTGGAGGGGGAAATGGACGCGTCGGGTCCACACGGAGGGGATGTTGCTGTGGGTTTGGCCCAGATGTTGCTCCTAGATGTCCCTATGGGCTGACCTAACACAACCGGGTGGAGAGGTCCACTGGTCAAAGCCCGTCCGTGGGAAGTCAAAGGGCTAGATTTCGTGGTCAACCGCTCCAGGGTTAGGCGCAGGGGCCCGGGGGTAGCAATGCCACCAGAGCGTCGCACCGGGCCCTCATACATGCGCGCGCGGGGGGGGGGGGGGGGGGTGGCATGTCTGAAGAGGCGGCACGTGTCTCCGGGGTGTGGCCCCCCTCATGGACGGCGTCGTGATGTCTACTACACAACCTTCTTCTTGTAGATGCTATTGGGCCTCCAAATGCGGAGGTTTGTAGGACAATAGCAAATTTCCCTGAAGTGGATGATCTAAGGTTTATCAACCCGTGGGAGGCGTAGGATGAAGATAGTCTCTCTCAAACAACCCTGCAACCAAATAACAAAGAGTCTCTTGTCTCCCCAACACACACAATACAATGGTAAATTGTATAGGTGCACTAGTTCGGCGAAGAGATGGTGATACAAGTGCAATATGGATGGTAGATATAAGTTTTTGTAATCTGAAAATATAAAAACAGCAAGGTAACTAATGATAAAAGTGAGCACAAACGGTATTGCAATGCTAGGAAACAAGGCCTAAGGTTCATACTTTCACTAGCGCAAGTTCTCTCGACAATAATAACATAACTGGATCATATAACTATCCTTCAACATGCAACAAAGAGTCACTCCAAAGTCACTAATAGCGGAGAACAAACGAAGAGATTATCGGGGCTTCATCAGACCCATGCCTCTTACAACAAATACACCCCGCTTTGCCCAGTGCACCAAGTGAGAGAGGGAGAGGAGCCTCGCGACACGCAACGCTGCACAGGTTTCACCTGGGTGCGCCTTGTGGTGAAGGGGGGGAGGCAGCCCGATGGTGGTTGCCCTAGGCTTCCTCCCATGGCGATTGCGGCGGGCATCGCGGGAGAGAAGTTTTTCATTGTTAATACCATGGGACTAGTATTTTTGAAATGAAACTCATGTTAAAGTGGCAAGAGAATTTTTTTTAGTTGGCCTTTTTTTGTGTGAAAAGGATGAGATCTATTGTAAAAGATCATCGAAAGTATAAATCATCTTAAATATAATAAAAATTACATCGAGATTTCAAGACCATCGAATAACCACTGTTACTGTCAGAAAGAGCCGCCGACGCGTTGATGTTGTCGCTCCCCTACCAGAGCCGACCTGACCTTGTCGATGACAATGAGTCTTCGTGCACATGCCCCTAAGGGCCAGCGCCCTGGAGCCATAGTCGTCGCGGTTGAACCCTTGCATAGATCTGAAGCATCGGACACCAACTCTCGGCACATGACAGGAAACTCTAACCTCAGCGCCCCAAGGAGACGGCAAGAATCTATGCCGGAGCTTCGTCGACTACGTCCAAAAGTACCAACTCCAGGAGGATCGAAACTCGGAAGACAAACTCAAAGAAGAAGCGTCGCCATCCTTCCGAGTGCCGCACCTACGAGGCCTAAAAATCCTAACCTGAACTGCCAACCGAAGTGGAGGCACCAGGATTCTCCTCCCCGTCACCGGCCACCGGAGCGTCATGCAAAGGGAAGGCGAAACCACGGGCTCGGCGGTGAATTCTGAAGGGGAGAATTTGCGCCAACCATCTAGGGTGAATCCACAAGCTCGTGGATGAAGTCTGGGGAGAAAAGTTTGCCCTAACCACCTAGGGTTAAGGGAAAAAATGAGAGCAAGTCCCTGGAAAACAATAACCTCTTGTTTGAGTTGGTTCTCTCTTGCTTTACCCAATCAAACTTTTTATATATGGCCTCACAAGAATATCATTCAAGATAATGCAGCATCCGAAGATTAAAAAAGAAAACATCCGTGTTTTGCTTCTCCCGAAGGAAGCGAAGACCGAAAAGAGTGTCGTTTGGATTTACAGCGTGCTTGCCCATTGTCCTTTGGATTTACTCGTTGGAGAATCACGAGCTGAACCGAGCTGCCGATTGCGGATCTTTTGCTTGCGCTGCAAATCCGGGACAGTGCAGGTAGTCAGCGCTGCGAATTAAAATCGCTTTCGGGGTTTCCTTTTCGTTGGGCGCGCCGGACGAGTGAAAATCTGTTCTAGCATGTACAAGCTTGTTAGATTGTATTTTGGGCGGTGTCGACTGTATTTTGGACAGGGTTGACTATAGTATTTTGGACTTGTGGGTGAACTATAGTCTTTTGTGGCCTATGTGTACTAGTAAAAGGGCCAACTCTATGTACTTGAATGATTATGTAAGAACAATTTTCAATGTCAAGTGCTTTAAAAATTAGTTTGTTCAGACTTGCAAAAGAATCTGTATTGTGTTCAACTTTCTGCTGTTGTGTTGTGCTTAAGCTTCTAGTAAGTTTAGGAAGTTGTATCTGTATTGAAGTGTTGGGACGTACTCCTTTTTTGTTGAAGTTTGCTAAACTGAACTGTACTGTATTGTGTTAACTGAACCAATGGTCTGCTCTATTCTTTGTCTAAAGAAACTGCACTCTGTTTTTTGTTGTTTTGTCCACTCATTCAGTTTCTTTTGGCTGTGAACTGCTGCTGGTCGCTGGATCAATTCCAACAGTGGATGAGAGGGGGCAAGGTACGCTGTGCCTTGGTCACAGTAAGGCACTGGATCTCAGTGCGTTGAAGTCATAGCTCACCGAGCGAGGAAATTTGCCTTATAGACGAAATCAAATCACAGAATGAACTATCCGTGAAACTATTTCACGCGGCTGATCTTTTTGTGTGACGCCCGACACGAAGACGCCACACTACACTGTGCAACGCCTCACAGATAGGCGCTACACGGCCAGCGTCGCACCCGTGTGATCAGAAAATTACTAAGTCAGTGTGCAGCGCCTGAGAACTAGGCGCTACACTATATAGTGTGGCGCCTAGCTCCTAGGCGTTGCACAGCGCCTGAGAGCTAGGCACCACGGGTCAGCCGCGTGAAATAGTTTCACGGACAGTTCATTCTGTGATTTGATTTCGTCCATAGGTCAAATTTGTCAAATTTGCCAGCGAGGAGAGGGCTGAGTAATGTAGCGTGAGTAAAGGTGGTGACTGTGCTGCCTAAAGCATGCATGCGTGGATAACAGGAACATTAGTGGTTCTTAACAAATATAGTAGATGAGCAAATACAGGACTAAGAAAAAACGCTCGCCATCGTCTCCGTTCCCGGTAAACAAAGACATTAGAAATATGGTGGCCGAGCGGTTTTATAGTGGCACAGCTCAACTGACAAAACGGTGGACGTTGTAGATATCGCCGGCTCTGAGGCACGAGGCAGTGTAATTTTGCATCTGGCCACGGTGAAAAGAAAACAATAATGCAACGACATTTCTCCATCAAAGTTCTGGTTTCACTACGGTCACAGTCAATTGTGTGCGACAGCATGGTGTACACTACACACGTATTGCATCGTACTAGTACTCCCTACACACTACTTATACCAACAAGATGCTTATGAAGACGTAGACTGGCTACTACGACAGGTGATGCAGACATGCATGGGCTGTGCCTCAGCTGGAGTATGGACCGGGCAAAAGATTTCCTCACCTCAGCCACCAACACCACCCCCCCCCCCTCTCTCACTTTTTTCTACGGTGTGTGTCGAGAGAGGTGGCTTCCGTTTCTTTACTCCACTACACGTTTTTACTGTTTGCAGGAGAGGGAGAGGGCGAGAAAGACCAACTCCCCACCACGATACTTTGCTGCTGCTGAGTTGCTTGTGCTCGTGACTTGGTTGAGTAGGAGTAGTAGTGTAGCATCCGCCTACATAAACGCCCATAAAGCAGTGTAGTCCACTCCACACATCTTTTTTACTCCCTCCGTATAGGTGTGTAAGTCACCTTACGAAAACAAAATAATCCCAAAACACTTAGGCACGGTACATTAAATCCCTTCTCGTTTTTTGTTTTGTGACATATCAACCAATAAGAGATGTGGGCCATGCATGCTTTCAATGATTTGAGACTACTCCCTCCGTCTAGGTGTGTAAATCACCTTACGAAAACAAAATAATCACTAAACACTTAGGCACGGTACATTAACTCCCTTCTCGTTTTTTATTTTGTGACATCTTAACCAATAAGAGATGTGGGCCGTGCATTCTTTCAATGACTTGAGACTACCAAACATGATATGCAGTGGTTAGTTCATTGCATGCAATGCTATTAATTTTCAAAAAGACATTAAATTTTCTCGTTTTCCTCTCCACCTTGATCGCGGTGCATAACGTAAGATGACTTACACACCTAGACGGAGGGAGTATCAAACATGACATGCAGTGGCTAGTTCATTGCATGCAATGCTATTAATTTTCAAACATGACATGCAGTGGCTAGTTCTTTTAGTGCGCCGGCCCATTAGGACGCTGTGGGAAAAATCACTAGTTGAGTACTCCTTCCAAAGATGTGCGCCACTTGTCGCAACCTGTGACTTTTCCATTTTTTGTAGACCCATTTATTCAAAACGTTTTCTCTCTTAAACCGTGCGTCCAAATCTTGAACCGTTTTCACCATTGGATTCCCTACGTCAAGATCTTCAAAACTAGATCTCATGTTGATAGGTTTTGACGAAAAAAATTTCACGAAAAAACCGAACGAAAAACCAAACCGAAAGAACTTATTCCCTTTCTGGAAGCCGTTTTCCGTGAGGCATGACCGTGGCTGTCCCGGAAGCAAAACCAGGCCTTTAGCGCAGAAAAAAGAGAAAAACAATTCTTCGTTTATGAGAGGCACGTCCATGCCTCTCGCGGAAGCAAAACCGTGCCTCTCGCGTAAACAAAACCATTCCTTTCACGGAAGAAAAAACAAAGAAAAATGTTTTTTCGTTTCCGAGAGGCACAACCGTGCCTCTGCGGAAGCAAAACCGTGTCTCTCACGAAAGAGAAAAAAAAGAAAAAAACGTGTCGTGGAAAAAAAGAAAGAGAAAACGCGTTTCTTTCCGTTTCCGAGAAGCACAGACGTGCTTCTCGCGGAAGCAAAATATTAATCAAGCATTTGAAAAGAGTTTAAAGTTTGTATAGGAAAAAAGTTGCCCATATATATAAAAAATGGTAAACTTGTACTTGTAAAATGATAATCAAGCATTTAAAAAAAAAATGTGTCTAGAAAAGTTGTTTCTATCTATTAAAAAAAGTTAATGTTTTACTTGAATTTTTTTAACCATGCATTAGAAAAATTGTTGGTGACATACAAAAATGTACAATGAAAACCAAAAGAAACGAGGAAAACAATAAATGTAACCCAAAAAAATAAATAAAATAATCAAAGAACGGAGAAGAATGAAAGAAGGAAAATGAGAAATCAAAAAAGTAAAAAAAACAATGCAAAAACAAAGTGTAACCAAAAGAAAAAAAGGTATAATGAGGAAAATATATAGTCGGAGAAGAAATAAGAAAAGCAAACAAAGAACCAAAGAAGCAAAAAAAAGGAGAAACAAAAAAAGTCTCTACTACCTCAAGTAGTGTGCGCCTCCTATGTAAACACGAATGTGTCAGTGGCGCAGTGTCTAGCGGCTCCACGCACAATGGAAATGACCCATGTTTGATTCACCTCGCGCCACTATTTTCTTTCTCTATTTTTGTGTGTGTTAGTGGGCCGGTCCGATTAGTCGAGACGTTTTAGTGAGAGTGAGATACAGGGCTGGCGCGAAGGCAACAGAATACAGACAAAACGAAAAACCCAGCTTAGTCGCCCCACTTGACGAGCAGCAGAAAAGTACCTCTTCTAGTGCGCCATCCGATTAGGACGCTGCGGGCAAAATCATTAATTGAGTACTCCTTCTAAAGATGTGCGCCATTTGTCGCAATCTGAGAGTTTTTCTTTTTTTAGATCCGTTTATTTAAAATATTTTATCTCTTAAACCGCGCGTCCAAATCTCGAACCGTTTTCCCCGTCGAATTCCTCATGTCGAGATCTTCAAAACCGTATGTAAACACGAATGTGTCAGTGGCGTAGTGGCTAGCGGATCCACGCACAATGGAAACGTCCCGGGTTCGAATCCCCTCGTGCAGCTATTTTCTTCCTACTTTCTCTATTTTTGTATGTGTTAGTGGGCCGACCCGATTAGTTGAGACGTTTTAGCGAGAGGACCTTTGGTCTCGCTGAATGCGAGATATAGAGCTGGCGCGAATGCAACAGAGTACAGACAAAACGAAAAACCTAGTTTAGTCGGCCCACTTGACGAGCGGCATGTAAATATCTCTTTTAGTGCGCCGGCCCATTAGGACGCTGTGGGCAAAATCACTAGTTGAGTACTCCTTCCAAAGATGTGCGCCACTTGTCGCAACCTGGAAATTTTCCCATTTTTGTAGGTCAGTTTATTCAAAACATTTTGTTTCTTAAACCGTACGTCCAAATCTCGAACCGTTTTCACCGTTGGATTCCTCACGTCAACTTCTTCAAAACTAGATCTCATGTTGATAGGATTTGACGAACTTTTTTTCACGAAAAACCCGAACAAAAAACCAAACCGAAAACACTTTTTTTCCCATTCCGGAAGACATTTCCGAGAGGCACAACCGTGGCTCTCACTGAAGCAAATTCGTGCCTCTAGCGGAAGCAAAACCGGGCCTTTAGCTCAGAAAAAAGAGAAAAAAATTCTTCGTTTCTGAGAGGCACGTCCATGCCTTTCGCGGAAGCAAAACCGTGCCTCTCGCGTAAACAAAATCATTCCTTTCACGGAAGAAAAAACAAAGAAAAAAATGTTTTTTTGTTTCCGAGAGGCACGACCGTGCCTCTCGCGGAAGCAAAACCGTGTCTCTCATGAAAGAGAAAAAAAAGAAAAAACGTGTCGTGGAAAAAAAAAGAGAAAACGCGTTTCTTTCCTTTTCCGAGAAGCACAGACATGCTTCTCGCCGAAGCAAAATATTAATCAAGCATTTGAAAAGAGTTTAAAGTTTGTATAGGAAATAAGTTGCCCATGTATATAAAAAATGTTAAACTTGTACTTGTAAAATGATAAACAAGCATTTAAAAAAATTAAAAATGTGTCTAGAAAAAATGTTTTTATCTATTAAAAAAATGTTAATGTTTTACTTGAATTTTTTACCATGCATTAGAAAAATTGTTGGTGACATATAAAAATGTACAATGAAATCCAAAAGAAACGAACAAAACAATAAATGTAACCCAAAAATATATAATAAAATAATCAAAGAACGGAGAAGAATAAAAGAAGGAAAATGAGAAATAAAAAAGTAAAAAACGATGCAAAAACAAAAAGGAAAAATGAAGTATAATGACAAAAATATATAGTCAGAGAAGAAATAAGAAAAGCAAACAAAGAACCAAAGAAGCCAAAGAAAAGGAGAAATAAAAAAAGTCTCTACTACCTCAAGTAGTGTGAGCCTCCTATGTAAACACGAATGTGTCAGTTGCATAGTGTCTAGCGGCTCCACGCACAATGGAAACGACCCATGTTTGAATCACCTCGCGCCGCTATTTTCTTTCTCTATTTTTGTATGTGTTAGTGGGCCGGTTCGATTAGTCAAGACGTTTTAGTGAGAGGACCTTCGGTCTCGCTGAACGTGAGATATAGGGCTGGCGCGAAGGCAACAGAATACAGACAAAACGAAAAACCCAGCTTAGTGGCCCCACTTGACGAGCAGCAGAAAAATATCTCTTCTAGTGCGCTGGCCCATTAGGATTTTCGCGGAAACAAAACCATGCCTTCCACAAAAGAAAAAAACACTTTTTTGCGTAAAAAGAAATTCAAATTTTTTTGTCAAAAAGCTAAGAAAGACCGATGGAAAAATGAAAAGTAAAAAAAAACCTATCTAAAAAGCATTAAACGCGTGTGGAAACAAGAAAACAAAATCCGAAGGGAGCGTCCAACCCACCCATGTGATCATTGGGGAGGCTCCCGAAGAAGCGCTCCTCAATTAGTTGCTCTCGTTATTGCGATACTCTGCTTGATGCGGGGAGTGAAGCTCGGTGTCGCCCGCACATGCTCTGGCTGTGCCGGCACATCAAACGACTATCCCCGAGTGAGCGTTGTGACAAGCCACGTTTACGCGGGTTTGGCCGGAATTTGTTTTTTTTGTGTGTTTTTGACATTTTATTTTATGTTTTACATGCTAATATAATTTTTTTGCGGGTAAATGTTAATATAATTTAAGATTGCATTAACGTACTTTTATATAATGTTCATAAAACTTAAAAGTGTGTTTGTGTTTCTTTTCTAATTGTCCGTACATTTTTTAAAAATGTTTGTGAATGTTTTCAAAAAAAGTCGTGACAAACTAAAATGTTTTACCATCTTTTTAGAAATATTCATGTATTTCTTTATTGTTTTAAAGAAAGATTCATGTGCTATAGAAAGGACTCATGCAATCAAGAGAAGTTCGCATTTTTTTTAATGTTCATGAATTTTGAAAAGATGTGAATATATATTTGAAAAAGTGTTGGCATCTTTAAAATGTTGGTGTGATTTAAAAAAAATTGACGCACTTAAAAACATGTAATTTTAGAAAATGTTCCATGTAATTTGACATATATTCATACTTTTAAGAAAATATTCATGTACTTTAGAAAGTGTTTGCGCGTTTAAGATATAATGCCCTTGTAATTTATAAACTTGTCCCGCCTTTTAAAAAATCATCTATTTGAAAAGGTGTTAAATGCACGATTTAATATTAAATAAAAAAACCCAGAAAACCAGGGAACATATAAAAAAATGGAGAAAGAAAAAAGGATAAGAAGAAAAAGCCTAAACTCAGATAAAACAATAATAGAAATGGGAATTTCAGAAGAAGAAACGAAAAGGAGAAATCAAGAAATCAGAAAAACCCAAAAATAAAAGAAAAAAGAAAAATTGAACCAATCATAAAGAATCGGACGTTGGATGACCGACTGATAGCAGATTAAAAACGGAATGTTCGTCCTCATCATTTAAGGCAACAAATTATAGTTCGTTAGACTGGATACACGAGGACAAACAAAACAATGGTATGTATGCTGATGGCTGATGGTTATATTTAAACGACATGGCGCAGTTATATTTACAGGTTCTTGATAACGTGGGAACTCGTCCGGGCCATCCGCGCAATCACCTCTGCTGCACTGCGCAGACAAGGCTGGCAAACAAAGGAGGGGTAGCGTATGCCATGGACACAAGGACCGCAGGCCAGTTGTACTACGAGACACTGCCAACGCCAAGAACAACTTTTCATTTCACAGTCAAACAGGTAGAACAGGCAGAGCGGAACCATGCTGTGTGCGCTCAGTGTAATCACACAACAATTTTGTTCATGCGACTAACTTTATGTTCAACTCATGGCAGCATCTTTATTCATCCAAAATGGTTTGTTCTTTCTACAAATTTTGTGTCTCTCCGGTTTTTGAATCACTAAGTTTTCGTGTGCAATTTAATAGATCTAAAATAATCTACAGTACTTGCCTTTATTTTTCTTAGGAAAAGAGATATGCTTTTTTGTTTCTTGGTTTGGTCAGGAACCATTCGAAAATAATGGTGTGAATATGAGAATTTGTCTTCATTATCTGATTTGTATTTTGGCAAACTTCTGTCCAGCAATGCGATGGCTATATAACATATTATGAGAGACCGATCTTGTGCTAGCTATGGGTGGCGTGTTCTACATCGAATATAAAACTACCACCGAAGCTGATGGTTAACGAGCTTGATCGATTAGCTAATTTTAAGTGGCACACTAACACAAAAAATAGCAGGTCAGGAAGACAAGACTTGAAGTATACTTTCTTTTATAGGGCCCTCGTAATCCTCTGGTCGACAGCCAATCCGGCATCTCCACATGTCCTCCACCTCGACAGCCAAAAATTGCAGCCTCTTCACCGCATCAGGAAGAGATATCTCGTCTGCAGGTCGCAGCCTAGAGCCACCACCAGGCCGGACCTGATGTAGAGAGGCCGACGGAGTCCGCCCTAGCCGCCAACCCAAGATGCGCGCCTGCCGCATCCGCACCGCGCCTCGTTGGCGCCCCTGCCAGAGCGCCTGAAACCGCGCCAACGCGCACTGCACGACCTCGCCACACCTGCGCCGTGAACCGCCGCCCCTTGCCACATCGCATGAACCGCACGGTAGGCTCTGCAGATTTGCGTGCACCGCGCTCTGGAGCCTCCGTTGTGGCCTCGAGTGACCGCGTCGCTCCTTGCCGTCGTTAGAACGACGAACCCCTTGACGGCGTCCCCGAATGCCAGATCCCGTGCCGCTTGAGGCCGCCACGAGCCAACCGACGCGTCGCCCCTCCGCTCGGACCGCCGGAGCCTCGTCAGCCCGCGCCGGAACTTCGCCAGCCCGCGCCGGAGCCACGCTCGCGCGCCTGCCCAAGGCCGCCACGCCACCACGCTAGATGCGCCCTTGTGCCTTGCGAAGAGATGCCCCCCGCCACCCTCCCTGGAGCCTGACCGGGCTTTGCCGGTGGCCTCCTCAGGCGGCGGCGAGGTCGTTGTTGGAATAGCCTCGCCTTGCCTCTCACCGGAGCTCTCACTCTCTCTCGCGCGGACGTAGAAGAAAGGAGGAAGAAGAGCGAGGCGCACACAGCTGATATATCCGGCGCACGAACACCGCCCGGCTGCACGAACATCCATTTTTTCACTCAAGCCACAAACTCAAGCACTTGCTACAACATGCAGGGAACGGGGCTTATACACACGCGCGCATCAACTCCGACGTCCGCTCCCGCCGCAGCCCCGCTGCCCACTTGCCCACGCCCCCGCGCTCCACGGCCTCCCGCGCCCGCCGCGCACGTATGCCTAACGGGACGCGACCGGGTCCAGCGCCCTACGCGGTCACACCCCGGCGCATTCGTCTAACTAACACACACACGCACACACTCCCGCCACGGACCCGATGCAGCTCCGACGCGTCCGGTGCGCGCACGCACACGCACCCGACGTGGTCGCCACCGTGACAAGCATGGCTTGCTGGTAACATTCACGCCCCAAGCCATGACCTTGCACATGTCAGGCTCGTCGTCGACGTCGTGCCGTGGCCTCTCCTACGGCCTCCTCGATGCTTGACGCTGCCTCCATGTTATTCCTCGACGATCGCACGCCGAGCTTCTTCTCCACCGGCCACGTCGAGGTCCTCGGTGACCACGCCCTGCACGCCCCGGCTCGCGCACACGATCACACACGTACTGACGTGATCGACGCGGCTGCCCTGCGCTCCGCTGGACGTGTTCTCCTCCGGTGATCCGCACGCCCTCAGCTCACGCACATGCCACGCCCTGACGCAAGCAACGTGGCCGCTCGAGCTGCCTCACCCGCCGCACGAACGGCTTCTCCTCCACGCCGCCGAGCAGCCAGCGACAAACGCCGGAAGGATCAAGGATGTAGCCGAACTCGAGCACGGACTCGAGCACAACGGCGACATACGCCTCCACCCAACGTCAACCGCGCGCTCGTACGCGCGCCCGCGGTCCCGATGCGCCCGACGCGTCCAGTGCGCACCCATAACACGCACCGGTCGCGCCCGGCTCGCCGCCGCGGCTTATTGTCCTGCACCGCTGCGGCCTCAACTGTAGCGCAACACCTCCATGCCGCCATGCCGCTGTGTGTCGTTGAAACCGCCACCACGCAGGTCCTCTGCGGCCTCCTCACCGTGCCGCCGCAGCCACCGCGGCCTCCTTGCCGCGCCGTGCACCTCCATAGACCGACACACGGCCCGAAGCATCGCGCAGCCGCCGGCGAACTCCGCCACCGCCGGCACGCCTCTGGCAAGGAGAACGACGCCCAAGATGAACCAGCTCATGATACCAAATGTTGTTGCCGTAGCCTGGCCTTGCCTCTCACCGGAGCTCTCACCCTCTCTCTCGCGGACATAGAAGAAAGGAGGAAGCAGAGGGAGGCGCACACAACAGATATATCCGGCGCACGAACGCCGCCCGGCTGCACGAACAGCCATTTTTTCACTCAAGCCACAAACTCAAGCACTTGCTACAACACGCAGAACGGGGCTTATACACGCGCGCGCACCAACGCCCCGTCCGCTCCCGCCGCATCCCCGCTGCCCACTTGCCCACGCCCCTGCGCTCCACGGCCTCCCGCGCCTGCCGTGCACGTACGCCTAACGGGACGCGACTGGGTCCAGCGCCCTACGCGGTCACACCCCGGCACATTCGTCTAACTAACACACACACGCACACACTCCCGCCACGGACCCGATGCAGCTTCGACGCGTCCGGTGCGCGCACGCACACGCACCCGACGTGGTCGCCACCGTGAGAAGCATGGCTTGCTACTAACAGAGGTGAGGGGGTGGAGGGAGGTGGGAAGGAGGCGGCGGCGGAGGGGTTCCCCCGTGCCGCCAGAGAGAGGCGACGCGGGGGTGGAGTTTAGTCGCAATGCCATTTTTATATTTATAAGTTCTTGGTAACGTGGGAACCCAGCGCCTTGGCTTGGCTGGGTCTCTCTGACGGTCTCCCCCTCCCCCTGCTGCAGCAGCTGCACAGCAAATAACATAAGCGAGTAGAGTACAGGAAATGAAATCCAATGCGATGTGACCACACACAATGGAACACCAGCCCAACTTGGTATGGAGAAAGACGTTAGGAACACCAGCCCAACTTGGTATGGAGAAAGACGTTGGGAACACCAGCCCAACACAACGGCTTTGTCTTTCGTCCGGCCATTAGCGCAATCAAGGGCTCTCCTCGATGGACTGCACCTTTGCTGCACTCGCGCACACAAGGCTGGCAAGCAAAGAGGGGTAGCGTACGCCATGGACGTGACCTCGTTAACTACGCAAGGACCGCACGCCAGTAGTACGTACGAGACAACGCCAAGATCAACTTAGAGCGGAACGGTGCTGTGTACGCTCAGAGTAATCACACAACAATTTTGTTCATGCGACTAACTTTATGTTCAACTCATGGCAGCATCTTTGTTCATCCAACGAGTGTAACCAACTTCTGTTGCAATGCGATGGCTATAGAACATATATGAGAGACCGATCTTGTGCTCGCTATGGGTGGCGTGGAGTGAAGCTCGGTGTCGCCACTGCGCGCTCTGGCTGTGCCGGCACATCAAGCGACCTTCCCGGAGTGATCGATTGAACGTTGTGGCATGCCACGTTTATGCGGGTCTGTCCGGAATCTGGTTTTCCTTTTTATGTTATTTGTTGCATTTTGATTTTATGTTTTAAATGTTAAGATAATATAAGATTGTATTCACGTATTTTTTTTATAAAATGATCATAAGTTCATAACATTTTAAAAATGTGTTTGTGTGTTTTTTGTAATTGTCTGTAGACTTTTTAAAAATATATGTGAATGGTTCTAAAAAATCATGAAAAACTAAAATGTTATACCATCTTTTGAAAAATATTCGTGTATTTAAAAATATATATGTTTTTAAAAAGGTTCATGTGTTATAGAAAGGCACTCATGCAATAAGGAAAAAGTGCTCAGTGGCTTGCAGCTCCACGCACAATCGAAACGACGTGGCGAATCCCCTCGTGCCGTCATTTTCTTCGTACTTTTTCTATTTAGTATGTGCTAGTGGGCCGGCCTGATTAGTAGAGACGCTTCAGCGAGAGGACCTTCGGCCTCGCTGAATGCGAGATATAGCGCTCGCGCGAACGCAGCAGAATACACACAAAATGGAAAACCCAGCTTAGTTGGCCCACTTGACGAGCAGAAGAAAAATATCTCTTCTAGTGCGCCGTCCATTAGGACGCTGAGGGCAATACATAGCATTTACAGAGGAAACATCGGTTGTTGATATCACTGCTTGATGCGGTGAGTGAAGCTCGGTGCCGCCTGCGCGCGCTCTGGCTGTGCCTGCACATCAAGTGACCATCCCTGAGTGGTCGAGTGAGCGTTGTTGCATGCCACGTTTATGCAGGTTTGGCCGGATTTTTTTATTTTTATGTTATTTGTTGCATTTTAACTTTATTTTTTTAATGTTAAGATCATTTAAGATTATATTCAGGTATTTTTATAAAATGATCATAACATTTCAAAAATGTGTTTGTTTGTTTTTTCTAATTGTCAGTAGACTTTTTAAAAATATTTCTGAATGTTTATAAAAAATCATGAAAAACTAAAATGTTTTACCATCTTTTGAAAATATTAGTGTATTTAAAAATATGTTTTAAAAAAAAGTTTCTTGTGTTATAGAAAGGCACTCATGCAATCAGGAAAAAGTGCTCATAAATTTTGAAAAGATTTTAATAGAAATTTGAAAAAGTGTTGGCATCTTTAAATGTTCATGTGATTTTTAAAAACTATTTACGCACTTAAGAATATGTAATTTTAGGAAGTGCTCCATGTAATTTGACAAATATTCATACTTTTAATAATATATTCATGTATTTTAGAAAGTGTTTGCGCGTTTAAGATATAGTGTCCTTGTAATTTAGAAATTTCTCCCTGCTTTAAAAGTTTCATGTATTTGAAAAGATGTTAAATGTACTAGTTAATATTAAATTGAAAAAATCCATAACACCAGGGACACAAATAAAAAATGGAGAAAGAAAAATGGGTAAGACGAAAAAGCCTAAACTCAGAGAAAACAATAATATAAACTAGAATTTCAGAAGAAGAAATGAAAAGGAGAAATCAAGATATCAGAAAAAACCTAAAAAAGAAAATTTGAACCAATCATAAAGAACCGGACGTGGCAACCAGCACGAGCGTCCCGTCCTTCCGTTGTGCGCTGCTGTATAGCGGGTTTTTTTTAAACCACGTATTCATCATTACATAAAGTTTAAAAATACAACATATGTGGACCACACTGAACAATACCAGTGAGGACAGCCATCTTGGCACATAAACAAAAAACGTCTCACATAAAAAAAATTACATATAGGCTTTTAAGGGAGTCGATTGCTGAACCAAATCGTCGCCGTCCACCAACCACCAGCAACACCATTGACATCGCCATCGGAGGAGGAGACATGCACCGCAAACCGAAAAACTGTCAGAGCACTATCGCATCACTGCTTTGTGAGCCTAAGAAAGCACTACCGTAGATGACAGAGCATTTATCACTGTGGCGCGTCGACCGGGGTTCAACCCCGTGCTCCTTGGGCCTTAGATCTGCCGTCTCCGGTCGACGTAGTCGACGAAGAACACCGGATCTGCCTGCCTCCAGTCTGCAACCCAATGCGAAAACAACAATCACACTGAAGAAACCATCGTCGCCATATGAAGCAACATCCGATGGCAAACTCCTGCATAAGACGCTTTCCACACACTCCTCAGAGCCTTTCGAAGAAGAAGCCCTGCGATGGGACCGAAGTGAGGAACACATTATTCTCCACGGCTGCATCGTCGCCATCAAGACTAAAAACGGAATGTTCTTCCTAGTCATTTCAGGCAACAAATTTATTGTTTGATAGACTAGATATATGAGGACAAACAAAACAATGGCATGTATAGTGATGGGTGATGATTATATTTTAAACGACAGGGCAAGTGATGGCAAATATTCACAGGTTCTTGGTAATGTGGGAACCCGGCGCCTTTGCTTGGCTGGGTCTCTCTCAACGGCAAAATTTCGTGTTTTGACCCTTTTCCCTAACAATTTTACGATCTGACCCTGGTTTGAAAATATTTCGGGATTTGACCCTTTTTCTTACCGCCAGGGGAGCTGGCGGTAGGGTTATACAGCCTACCGCCAGGGGACCTAGCGGTAGGGTACTTATCCACGTCAGCACGCGGAAATGGCCGCCGTCCCCCTCCGTCGCACTAGCCTGTCTAACCCTACCGCCAGAGCCCCTCGCGGTAGGGTCCGGACAGTTATTTTGCCCGAAACCCCCGCGCCCCTGCCCATCTCCCCACCCCTCCCCTCCCCCCGTCGGCAGTTCCTCATTTTCTCCCCCAAGTCGCCCCTCTCTCCCTCTCTCATCTCCTCCACTCCCCCCTCGGATCTTCATCGTTTCTTCACCGTTTTTGCGGATCGAGATGGCCCCGAAGAGAGAAACGTAAGCTCCTCCAATCCCTCCAATTAGTTTTTGCAAACTTGCTTCCGATTTGACGCATTATTTGCTTCAAATCCCTCATATTTTTGAACTTAGATTGGATTTTTTTTGTACCTAAGATTGTTTTAGCTTGATTGTAGTTGTAGTTCTTAGTTCTTTAGTAAGTAGTGGTATTGAATATGAACTCTAATCAATATTCATATGTTAGTGTGAAGATGAACCCTAGTTCATACATTTTTTTGTTAAAAAAATTATGATGTAATGCATGTGGGAGGACTTGATAGTAGTTTTATGATGCATGTTGATATGATGATATGAAGATGTTGGAGGATTTTTTTTATGATATGATGCATGTTGATATGATGCATATTGGAGTAAACAAAATATATATGATGCAAGTAGTGGATTTGGTTCGAGTAAATATGATATGGTATGATTTTGCATTTGACACATCTTGATATATGTATTTTATTTATTTGATCCATATGTGTAGGTCTGGAACAATGGCGCAACCATTGCCCATTCATCTCCAACATGACCTGTCCGGCTTGCCACTTCTGTACGTGTACGAGTCCTTCCCCGAGCTTCTGGTGCCGGTGACCGCTTTTTCAGACGAGTTCCTACAGGAGACGAGGGCAGTGCGGTGGCACGAGAGGGCAGAACGGGTCGCCGACAATGTGAAGTGTTGGTCGCAGAGTGTGAAGGAGTGGAAGAGAGTGAAGGCAGAGATGGAGGGAGATCCAACTATCTGTCGTGAACGCCGGGAAGGGACCATTGAAGTTGCCAAGCAGCACTCCAACTGGGAGCTGCGCAATTTGGGCCGAAGGATCTAGTTCGAGAGCACTGCGGAGGAGAGAGCCAGGATGCCGCCCCCAAGTGCATCGACGTTCGATACCATCAGTTGGGGAAGGGCGGAGGCGAAAACTCCAGCGGGCAAGGCAAGGTGGGAGTGCTTGAACGGTCGGATGCCGACCAGCGTTCCGCCTCCACCTGAACCGGTGGATCCGCTGCCGTATCTGTCTCCACGGCCAGACCTAACATACGAGGGGGGGAGGTTTATCCAACCTATAAACATGTCTATTGGATATGCATCTATGTTTTAGTACGGGTTGTCAATCTTTGGGACAAGTTTGCTATTTGCTATTTCGTACTTATGAATCTATGTCTAAACTCTTTGATATTTGCTATGTGGGACCTTTATTAATATGTGAGCTCGTATTTTGCTATTCGTGAAACTATGTGAAACTTGTGACAAAACAAACAATCAATAAAATTTGTAAAAACCTAAACCCACGGGACCCACCGCCAGGGGACGTGGCGGTAGGGTCAGACAGCCTACCGCCAGCCCCCATGGCGGTAGGGTGAACCCTACTGCCAGGGCCATTGCACATTTCGTTACAGAAGGTTTGTACGGCAAAACCCTGCCACACCCTACCGCCAGGGACTCTGGCGGTAGGGTTAGACATCCTACCGCCAGGGCCCCTGGCGGTAAGGTACTTATCCACGTCAGCACAGCCAAACGGCCTCCGTCCCCCTTCGTCACACCCTACCGCCAGGGGCTCTGGCGGTAGCCTGTCTAACCCTACCGCCAGAGGGCCTGGCGGTAGCAAAAGGGTCAAATCCCGAAAATAATTCAAACCAGGGTCAGATCCTGATTTTGTTAGGGAAAATGGTCAAAACACGAAATTTCGCCTCTCTCACCCTCCCTCTGCTGCTGCAGCAGCAGCAAACAACATAAGCGAGTAGAGTAGAGATGAAATCCACAAGGGAATCCCAACTTGGTATGGGGAAAGGCGTTGGAACACCAGCCCAACATAGTGGCTTTCGTCTTTGGTCCGGCCATCCGCACAATCCCGGGCTCTCGTGGACGAACTGCACCTTTGCTGCACTCGCGCAGACAAGGCTGGCAAGCAAAGGATGGCTAGCGTACGCCATGCACGTGACCTCAGTAACTACGCAAGGATCATGGGCCAGTAGTACTACGCGACAGGCGACACCACCGAGACCAACTTTTCACTTCACAGTCAAACAGGTAAAATCGGCAGAGCGGAATGAGGCTGTGTGCGCTCAGAGTAATCACACAATAATTTTTTGCTCATGGGACTAACTTTATGTTTAACTCATGGCATCGTCTTTCTTCATCCGAAATTTTTTGTTCTTAATACAAATTTTGTGTCACTCCGGTTCTTGAATCAATAAGTTTTCATGTGCAATTTAGTGAATCTGTAATAGTCTACTTGCCTTTATTTTCCTAGAAAGAGATATGTTTTTTGTTTCTTGGTTTGGTCAGGAACCATTCGAAAATAATTTTGTGATATGAGAATTTGTCTTCATTATCTGATTTGTATTTTGGCAAACGAGTGTAACCAACTTCTGTTGAGCAATGCGATGGCTATAGAACATATCATGAGAAACCGATCTTGTGCGGGCTATGGGTGGCATGTCGTACTTCCTCCGTCCGAAAATACTTGTCGTACAAATGGATAAAATTGGATATATCTAGAATTAAAATATGTCTAGATACATCCATTTCCCCGACAAGTATTTTCGGACGAAGGGAGTACATCGAATATAAAATAAAACTACCATCGAAGCTGATGGTTAACTAGCTTGATCGATTAGCTAATTTTAAGTGGCACACTAAGACAAGACTTAAAGTATACTCCCGCGTCTATTCTGTTTGAGTATTTTCATAAGAGGCCGGGGGCATCAACTCGTCATTAGATTTTCAAGGAGCCTACTAAATCCTGGTGTATGGGACAGCATATAAAGCTTCCGTTATACAGATTTACTGCCAATAAAAAATGCACCATCTAAACATATCACGATGTGAAACAGGATTCCCAGCCCCAATTAACTTTTTCGTACTACCGGGGCTATGACTAGGTACTCCTTGGTATGTATCAATTGCGTGGGCTAGTATCCAGTACGCAGTACTACCTGCTACATACTAGGCTGCAATGGCTTCAACTGGAGCCTTTCCCATCTTTGACTCGTCTCCGCCTCTGCCATTTCGCACGCACAAAGCGTTACGTTGATGACCACGTGCTTAACTCTTAACTCTTGATCGACAAGTCTTATCTTGCTGCGATTTGCTAACTACCCCTTCTGTCCCAGCATAACTGTGAAAACTGATCTTATATTTTAAAACGGAGGGAGTAGTTTACGTGGATGGTCTAAATGTTGCGATAGAGTCCCGCTCGTCGTCTCAAGATTCCATGCATGCAGATGCAGTGGATGCCCTCGGTTTGTGCGCCATGCGGTCAGTGAACCCCCCTGCCCTGCCCCTCATCAAGATGCCATGCATGCAGCGGAACCCAACCAAGTGCTGGCCTCTGTGCTGCCTGATGCATCTTGGTCGACCGAGCCGATTCCCTTTCCGGTTTCGGCAAGGATTCGCCTGCCTCCCGCATCGGTGGAGGCGCTGCCATCCCGTTTTGAGCGGCAGCGGCCTTTAGGCGCAGCACGCCTCTGCATATTGCTCGGCTCGTCCCGCCTCTCTGGTCCAGCTGCAGCGAGTGGGATCTCCTGTTCCCGGATGGTCCACCGCGTCACAACTGAGCGGCAGCCTGCGCCGTGCTATGCTCCGTCCCTCAACGGTGCCTTAATTTTACATCACGAGTGCTGCAACTCGTTAAACTAACCAGTGTCTGTGTCCGACATTCCTGTGTGCATTGTCGTGTGTGGAGCAGTTTCGTTGGGAAAATCATTCAAGGGTGATGCAATTACGACTAGCCATCATCAAAACAAAAAGAATGAATTGCCTGCTAATTAGGCGTAGGCTTTTGTCCTAATCTTGATAGTTCTCTAGGAAAATTTGGTGTTGAAATCTTGTTCAACATCTAGGGCTAATCCTTGCTTTGGTTCCTATTTATATTTCCACATTCAACCCTGAATCTGTGAGATCTATCTAGCTCCCATTAGTCGGGTTGTGCTTGTAGAAACACTACAAACTTTTACACGTCTACCTATCTGTCTAACTTGAACAAGAAAAACAATGGAAAAGCTAGCCATCAGGTAGCATACCATTGTTCCTTACATGAATTTCAATCGGCACCTACAATCCTATCATATACTCCCTCCGTTCCTAAATGCAAGTCTTTTTTAGAGATTGCACTATAAACTACATACGGATGTACATAGACATATTTTAGAGTGTGAATTCGCTCATTTTGCTCCGTATGTAGTCCATAACGGAATCTCTTCAAAGACTTATATTTAGGAACGGAGGGAGTACACAATAATTAAAGTGGCTAAGATAGCTTGCCCGCCATGCATTTCAAGTGTTGGGCATGAGCTCTTGTGTGACTGACATGTGTACCTTTTTCTCAATCTGCTTCACTTCTGGTTTAGTGATGGTTTTTGTCTATATTTCCTGTTCTAGGACGGTTTTGCTGATTTTCTGTTATTTACTTTCCCGTATCCCGTGGTCAGTAAGACTCCGGGTAAATATATGACGCCGCCCGCTCCATCGCTCTACACATATATAGAAAGGCTCTTTCTTTCGGCCTCCTCATCGAGGGCGCTCCAATTATGTCTCCGCGGATATAGCTATAGTAGAAATCACCGCCGCAAAAGATGCGTCCGGTAGTCAGTCACCAACTGTGGCGCCTCCAGATTCCTAACATCCCTGATGACCCTCCCGCCCACACAGTGGCGCGCCTGAGTGAGCGCGCAGGCTTAGGGTCATGGACGCATCATTTCATGCCGAAAATATGTCAGGAGCTTGCGGTGCTGTAGCCAGGGATGAACATGGTAACTTCCTTACGGCGGCCTCCTGGACATTACTGCACGTTTCGTCGGCAGAATCCGCAGAAATCAGGGCCATTCGAAGTGGAATTACTCTAGCGTCTAATATCGGTTGTAACAAGGTCATAACGGAATATGATTGCATGAACGCTTTGGAGGCAATTGCGCACCCGGAAGCATATATGGGACCTGATACACAAATCATTACAGAAGCCACTCTTGTAGATTTGGAGTTCTCTGCTATTACTTTCGTCCACTGTGACAGGAAAGCAAACGTAGTGGTGGATAGGTTAGCTAAGCATTGTTTTAGTATTACATTTGTCTGAATTTTGGGACGAGAATGCCCCTGACTTTATTCTTCCTCAAATTGTAAATGATATGGCTATTTTTTGAGGAATAAAGTTTTGAATTGTTCAAAAAGAAAAAACACCCTGTGAATAGTAAAACAAAAAATATTAGAAAGTAAAAAAGACATTTTTTTTCTCGTCCAAGGTGCTCAGATGTGTGATGTACGTGCAATATTTCAGGGTGTTTGGACATTTGAGGAGCTTGTGGCTCCTGGAATGTCCAAACTTCACCAAATTTTGCACGGACATCACGCACAAGAGCATCTTGCACTCCAGAATAATCTGATTTTTAATTGTTTTTCCTATTTATTATGATTTTACTTTTCATCTCCGGGCCCTTCTGAGCCCTGGTGCAGATTAGCTGCGTCCAATATCGGTAATTCAATTCCAGGCATCTATCTATCATGAGTATGTATATACTGTATCATGCATGAAACATATGCCGCACGCCACAAAGCTTCATTTCTTTAGAGCACTATTTTCTGGTCAACTAAATAGTGCTTTGAGCAAATTCACTCAAATGTGTTTTTTTAGCATAACACAGTGAGGATGGCCCATACCGGTGGCCCAAATGTGCTAGCGAATATAACAAAACAACCAATATAATCAATTCAAAAGAACCTTCAAAATTCACATAAAGGAATAGACTTCTATACAAAAAATGCTTAATTTTATTACAAACATTGGTATACCATTTGGCATTTGCTATCTGTACTATGTTTTCCATCCTTCAAGCAATGGTATGAATCTCGGCTATTTTATTTGTAGTATCTACTTTCATCTATGTATCTTATGCACATGTCTTCTAAGTTGATTTGTTTATATTACAAGCAACATATTAATCCCACGATTGGGAAATATATAATTAAGTAATGATAGGTCGACTGTCTCTTTCATAACATGGTACTTTATAGTTAACATTTGTCTCGACTCCTATTAATTATGTTTTAGAAAGTTATCTCATAATCAAACATTTTGTATTGTTACATGGCAGATGTTAGTCACATTTTAGCCTAAAATGGCATTGTGGTATGTCCAGATTAAATACTATTGATGTTCAGTTTTTTATTGCGATCATTAGTCAGTTCTTCAAGTTAAATGTTTGAATGAGTTGGTAACAAATTATACTCCACTCTGTTTACTCCTCCTATCTAAAGGGAAACTTTTTAAAGTTTTGCCACATTTATAGTTGAATTATCAACATCTACAACACCAAATAATACTATATGAAATCATGTACCTTCATGGATATTGATCTCTTATTGTGAATGTGAATACTCCCTCCGTTCCTAAATATAAGACCTTTTAGAGATTCCACTATAGACTACATATGGAGCAAAATGAGTGAATCTACACTCTAAAGTATGTCTATATACATCTGTATGTAGTCCTAGTGGAATCTCTAAAAGGTCAGGAACGAAGGGAGTATTATTTTCTAAAAAAACATGAAAATTGACTTAAGATAGAACTAACATCCGAAGGAAAAAAAAGTATGGAGTATGTCGATACAGACTAAGAAAATCATATTCAAATATTATAATTCTCAGTCCATTTATAATTAACATTCTTGAAATATTTTATGAATATATTTATCTTTTATCCTTTTCTTTCATGCTCTTCCATAAAATAATGTTGAAGCATTACAATCTTCCTTACTCTTACTTATCTAATTTAGCAACAAAAATTAAGACATTTTGAAAGAATTCTATAAAAATAATCTTTTGAAAAATTGTAATATAATATTTCTCTCTAATAATTTTTGAATGTCAAGAAGCCAATACAAATGTGTTCAACTGTTTCCAGGAAACATGATGACACATACTTGGCTTTCATAAGATTTAAGGGTTAGCTAGAGGCATCCATATATTTTAGGTACTGTATTCTTAGTCATACTTTAGCATTTATATTTTTTTCCCTTTTCAATAGTATTTTGCTAAAGTAAGTTATTAGAGATGGATTTGGTTATGTATTGTTTACCATTTCCAATCCAAGTTACATGTCATTTCTGAATATTACCCGACAAATAATTTTCTATGTTTGATCATATATAAGGAAATAAGTACTTGCGCCTAAAACATCAAAAGGATGTCGCTATATTTATTTTGAAATATACTTCTGCAAGATATAGCTATATTATGTGACAAAACATGTTGGTTGAGAAAATGATGATCAACATTTGATCATGAAGAATATGCCATGTCATATAGTAATTCGATGTGATTTTTCTTTGTGAGGGTACAAATTTTATTGTATTGATGTTGTCATGTATAATGTAGCTCAAAATTAGAAGGTGATGCGATGAAATGACCAGCAACTTAGGTTGTTAGTATTTCCATGCCAACAAAACTACAACGTATAAGAGGGAATTTTAAAATAAAATGAAATAATTGTGAGTGCTCCAGATGGAGACCCCTGCTATTTCTCATTTTCCATTATACTTGATTTTTTATGGCAAAAGCTAGGATGTATGCAATCAACTTAGACAAAAGGGAGGAGACATGTGACACAGAGAACATTGCATTCTAAGTTGCGTGACATAACTATTTTTCTGAAATCACATGAAATTTTAGTCATATATCTCTTCTTGCAAAATGATAGCTTGAAAATCCATTATATTTATACTTGATGATGAATATTTATCGCCAATAGGTGGTTCCTCTTTTGGGCATACTTAGGAAAACAACAACCATGTCTTTATTTCATAAATTATGATCCCTGGAAGAAGTACCATCAAATGTGTGTATTCTGTATATGCATTTACATCTATTAATATTTATCAACATGCAAAATCATAGAAAAAGTACATGAATATAATTATGAGAGAAGTGAAAGCCAATATCCGAATGCGTAAAGATATATTTTGGAAATGCATTGTTTTCAACTTAAATTGACCACATTAATCCAATTCAATATCATACTATTGGCAACCTTTTCTTTTTGATATTTTTAAAATTAAACTCTAAATGTGGAAAATTATGCTACACATCTCTATGTAATTAACAACCATTTTATGCTGCGTCTCATTAAATAAAACAATTAATTGCTTTGCACATGCGAGGATCTATCTCCACAGACCTATGCAATGTCACACACTAACTAACTCCTACCTTGGGATCTAAACTTTGATTATTTATGTACAAATAAATCATCACAGCCAAATGAATACAACCAATATTATTATCTACAAAATACTCTATTTATTTCTAAACACTCGACATGCTAAAGATGATGCCCTCACATTTGGTTCAACAATCTAAAGATGATGCCCTCGCATTTGCGAGGGCGACTATGCTAGTAATAAAAACAGGAATTTCAGAAGAAAAAAGAAAAGGAGAAGTCAAGAAATCAGAAAAAACAAAAGAGAAGAACAATGAAAAATTGAACCAATCATAAAGAATCAGCCATTCGATGACCGACTGATGGCAGATTAAAAACGGAATGTTCTTCCTCGTCATTTATGGCAACAAATTTATAGTTTTTTTAGGGTAACAAATTTATAGTTTGTTAGACTAGATATATGAGGCACAAACAAAACAATGACATGTATGGTGATGGCTGATGATTATATTTAAACAACAGGGCGCAATTATATTTATAGGTTCTTGGTAACGTGGGAACCCGGGCCTTGCCTTGGCTGGGTCTCTCTCCCCCTCCCCCTGCTGCAACAGCTGCACAGCAAATAACATAAGCGAGTAGAGTACAGAAAATGAAATCCAATGCGATGTGACCACACACAATGGAACACCAGCCCAACTTGGTATGGAGAAAGACGTTGGGAACACCAGCCCAACACAATGGCTTTGTCTTTCGTCCGGCCATTAGCGCAATCCCGGGGTCTCGTGGACGGGCTGCACCTTTGCTGCACTCGCGCACACAAGGCTGGCAAGCAAAGGAGGGGTAGCAGCGTACGCCTTAGGACGAGACCTCCTTAACTAGGCAAGGACCACGGGCACCCCCAAAATCAACTTTTCATTTCACAGTCCAACAGGTAGAACCGGCAGAGCCGAACGATGTCACACAGTAATTTTGTTCATGTGACCTCCTAACTTTATGTTTAACTCCTGGCAGCAACTTTCCAATTTCTTATGACTTTTTTAATTATATGTTTTTCCAAGAAAAATATATGTTTAATTATATGACTTTTGTAATTATGACTTTTGTACTTTGGCAAACGAGTGTAACCAACTTCTGTTTAGCAATGCGATGGCTATACAACATATTATGAGAGACCGACCTTGTGCTGGCTATATATGGGTGGCGTGTTCTACATCGAATATAAAACTACCACCGAAGTTTTTTTTTTTGAGTTGGAACTACCACCGAAGCTGATGGTTAACCAGCTTGATCGATTAACCAATTTTAAGTAGCACACTTACACACAAAATAGCAGGTCAAGAGGACAAGACTTGGAGTACACCTTCTTTCATATATAGGGCATCAAATATAAAGGACGCCGTGTGAGACACCTCCGCAACAGACTGCCCTCGATCAGGACCTCCTCGCCACGTGCTTAACTCTTAATTCTTGATTAATTCGCCAAAAAAAGCTGTTAATTCCTCTTTGACAAGTCGATCTTGCTGCCATTTGCTAGTACTGGTAGCAGCTAACAAGGACTGCCCAATTGTTGCAGTCGCATTGGGTGAACAGAGTCCCGCGCATCGTGGCCTCCCCTGCCTGCATGGAAACATGCACCCACGGGCTGGTGCGCATCTCCTCCGTCTGCCTGGGCGTGGGCATGCATGCTGGGGCTGGGCGTGGTCCCTCTGCCCACCCGCCACGTCTCAAGATTCCATGCATGCGTGCAGTGGATACCGTGGTAGCTGATGCATCTTGGTCGCCTGCGTCCTGCCTGTGGCGTGACTGAGCCGATTCCGGTTTCGGCAAGGATTCGCCTGCCTCTCGCGTTGGTGGCGGCGCAGCCCTCCCGTTTTGAGCGGCAGCGGGCCTTTCGGCGCAGCACGCCTCTGCATCTTGGCCGCCTCGCCCCCCAGTTTTTGTTCAGCTGCACCTGCAGCGAGTGGGATCTCCTGTTCCCTCCAAGCTACAGCGCGCGTAGCAACCTGCGCCGTGCTCCTCCTCTCAACGCTGCATCACGAGTACGAGTACTACTGGAGCTCGCCAAACTAACCCGAGTGACATTCCTACGTGCATTCCATGCAAACGAAGCAAGGCAGGTGCGATTACGGCTGGCCATCAAAAAGAAGAAGAAAAGAATGGATAAACTTGTGGAACAGTAGTACAGTACAGCCGCAATCCAAATGGGGCTCCTGGCTATATATCTGCGATGGTACTCGAGTAGCGCGGGCTCCATGCTAACCCGTCGAGAGCGAGGATTTTCTTTGTCACGATACGGTCCTAGGATTTCCCGTTGATAAGATTTACACAAGTAATTCCCTGACATAATAGTACCCGTCTTATTCAGATTGATTGCCAGGCAAAGAAAAGATTATTGAGGCGCAGCAAGCAAGCCAGCAAGTCGATGAGATGCGAGGCATATCTTTACCACGCACCATCAGGTCAAAGTTGAGCCATATTCTGAAAGCTGACAAGGAGACTATTCAACTGTGGAGTTGCGGTCGAGCAGACCATGGTACCTTGCCGCATTATAACATGTGCGACGTACCATCGGCTCGTTCGACTGAGGCCCGCGTCCACGCCGCGCCACTTCAATGCGCCATGTGTTAATATGTACTCCCTCTGTATCAAATATAAGACACCCCTAAAAAACAAAATTTAAGATGTTTTTTTGACACTATGACAGTGTCAAAAAAGTATATTCGCAAAAATAAGTGTCAACAAACGTCTTATGTTTTGATACGAAAGGAGTATGTGCAAATCGTTTTTTTTAAATATTATGGAAGCAAAAGGGAAACACACAAAGGAAATGTAAGGTGTTACATGGGCAGCCTCCTCTGTATATGTACGCTTGATTGAGATCAATGTAAGGTGTGAGAATACAGTAATCTTCATGGTAATCAAAGCCTTCTCACTCATGTCTACCTCTCCTTCACTCGGCGCCGCCGCGGCGGTCGCCGCTGCGGTCTCCGGCGGCTCCTCTTCGTCTCTGCTCTTCGAAACCCACCCTCAGAGTCCCATGCCTCATGCTCCCATTAGCCCCTCCCAGCATGACCTTCCCGCTGACGCCTCTGCCCTCCCCTCTCCCGGTTACTCTCTGGCGGCAAAGCTTCCCTTCCCAAATCCCTCGGCGACTTCCCCATCACCCAATTCATCCCGTACAAGCTTGATCCCACCGCAAACAACTACTCTCGCTGGCGTCGCTCCATGACCTTCTTCCTCAACGCCTTTCATGCCTGCCGATGCCTGGCGGGGTGCAGACGTCGACATCATCCTCTAGATGCACGCCACTGTCTGCGACGATCTCGTCGATGTCATCATGGAGAAAAACAAGTCCGCCTTCGCCGCCTGGCACGCCATCTGGCTTTTCTTCCTCGACAATCAATCGGCGCAACTCTTGCACCTGAGCAAGGAGTTCCGCGCCACTGTACACGGTGAGATGACTATCCGGCCTACTGTGGCCGCCTCAAGCATCTTGCTGACGCCCTCGCGGACCTGGGCGAGCCCATCTCGGATCGAGCACTCACTGAATAGATGGTGGACGGGCTGGGAGAGAAATTGGAGGTACAGGCCAAGATCTTCCAATCCCTTGATCCCTTCACCAAGTTCGTGCAGGCTCGCGCGCTTCTCCAGCTTGCCGAGGTGTCCATCGACAAGAAGGCACGCGCTGACAGCAGGTGCTCACGATCCAGAACGACTACGGCGCTGGTCGCGGCAGCGACCGTAGTGACCGCGGACCCCTCTCTGGGGACCAGACTGGTGGGTGCAGCGGCGTGGAGTCTGGTGGCCCCACTACCGGAATAGGGGCCAGTGCCGACGGCCCCCGTCGGCCTACTCCGGGAAATGCCGACAGCCGGTTCCAGGCCGTCGGCGTACAGAGGTCGTCGGGCTTACCGAGCTATGCCGACGGCCCCCGTCGGCACAGATTAGCCGTCGGCTTATCCCAGCCTACGCCTACAGCGGCCGTCGGCATACATGAGCCGTCGGCATAGTTGCGGGCCCGGTGGCCCGGCTCGTGACGAGCGGCTAACGGCGTCCGATCTATAACGACAGCCTCGACGGGCGGCCGTCGGCATAGAGGCGCGTGCCATGTCATCGATCCGAGGCGCACCGACCATCATCTATGCCGACGGCCACCGTCGGCATAGATGCCACGTCATCGATCCGCGGCGCGCCGTTCATCTGCCCCTGGCCTTAGCTATGCTGACGGCTTTGCCGTCGGCATATATATATATTCTTTTCATATAGATTTTTTTGTTCTTTTACGTATTATTTTTAATTAACTTACATGTAGCATGTGTTAATATAATCATAAATACCTTACTTTTCGATTATATATGGAGGCCGACATGTGGAGGGGGAAACAGCCGCATCGGGGCTATACGGAGGGGACGTTCCTCCCAAGTGTTTATATGGGATGACCTACCACAACCGGGTGGTGTGGTGGCATGTCTGAAGAGGCGGCACGCGTCTCCGGGGTGTGGCCCCCCTCACGGATGGCACCGCCGCCGGCACCTGGAGGGGGAAACGGACGCGTCGGGTCCACACGGAGGGGATGTTGCTGTGGGTTTGGCCCGGATGTTGCTCCTAGATGTCCCTATGGGTTGACCTAACACAACCGGGTGGAGAGGTCCACTGGTCAAAGCCCGTCCGTGGGAAGTCAAAGGGCTAGATTTCGTGGTCAACCGCTCCAGGGTTAGGCGCGGGGGCCCGGGGGTAGCAATGCCACCAGAGCGTCGCACCGGGCCCTCATACATGCGCGCGCGCGCGCGGGGGGGGGGGGGGGGGGGTGGCATGTCTGAAGAGGCGGCACGTGTCTCCGGGGTGTGGCCCCCCTCATGGACGGCGCCGTGATGTCTACTACACAACCTTCTTCTTGTAGATGTTATTGGGCCTCCAAATGCAGAGGTTTGTAGGACAGTAGCAAATTTCCCTGAAGTGGATGATCTAAGGTTTATCAACCCGTGGGAGGCGTAGGATGAAGATAGTCTCTCTCAAACAACCCTGCAACCAAATAACAAAGAGTCTCTTGTCTCCCCAACACACACAATACAATGGTGAATTGTATAGGTGCACTAGTTCGGCGAAGAGATGGTGATACAAGTGCAATATGGATGGTAGATATAAGTTTTTGTAATCTGAAAATATAAAAACAGCAAGGTAACTAATGATAAAAGTGAGCACAAACGGTATTGCAATGCTAGGAAACAAGGCCTAAGGTTCATACTTTCACTAGCGCAAGTTCTCTCGACAATAATAACATAACTGGATCATATAACTATCCTTCAACATGCAACAAAGAGTCACTCCAAAGTCACTAATAGCAGAGAACAAACGAAGAGATTATCGGGGCTTCATCAGACCCATGCCTCTTACAACAAATACACCCCGCTTTGCCCAGTGCACCAAGTGAGAGAGGGAGAGGAGCCTCGCTACACGCAACGCTGCACAGGTTTCACCAGGGTGCGCCTTGTGGCGAAGGGGGGGAGGCAGCCCGATGGTGGTTGCCCTAGGCTTCCTCCCATGGCGATTGCGGCGGGCATCGCGGGAGAGAAGTTTTTCATTGTTAATACCATGGGACTAGTATTTTTTAAATGAAACTCATGTTAAAGTGGCAAGAGAATTTTTTTTTGAGTTGGCCTTTTTTTGTGTGAAAAGGATGAGATCTATTGTAAAAGATCATCGAAAGTATAAATCATCTTAAATATAATAAAAATTACATCGAGATTTCAAGACCATCGAATAACCACTGTTACTGTCAGAAAGAGCCGCCGACGCGTTGATGTCGTCGCTCCCCTACCAGAGCCGACCTGACCTTGTCGATGACAATGAGTCTTCTGTTGGAAATATGCCCTAGAGGCAATAATAAATGGTTATTATTATATTTCTTTGTTCATGATAATTGTCTATTATTCATGCTATAATTGTATTGTCCGGAAATCGTAATACATGTGTGAATACATAGACCACAACGTGTCCCTAGTAAGCCTCTAGTTGACTAGCTCGTTGATCAACAGATAGTCATGGTTTCCTGACTATGGACATTGGATGTCATTGATAACGGGATCACATCATTAGGAGAATGATGCGATGGACAAGACCCAATCCTAAGCATAGCATAAAAGATCGTGTAGTTTCGTTTGCTAGAGCTTTTCCAATGTCAAGTATCTTTTCCTTAGACCATGAGATCGTGCAACTCCCGGATACCATAGGAGTGCTTTGGGTGTGCCAAACGTCACAACGTAACTGGGTGACTATAAAGGTGCACTATGGGTATCTCCGAAAGTGTCTGTTGGGTTGGCACGGATCGAGACTGGGATTTGTCACTCCGTGTGACGGAGAGGTATCTCTGGGCCCACTTGGTAATGCATCATCATAATGAGCTCAATGTGACTAAGGCGTTAGTCACGGGATCATGCATTGCGGTACGAGTAAAGAGACTTGCCGGTAACGAGATTGAACAAGGTATTGGGATACCGACGATCGAATCTCGGGCAAGTAACATACCGTTTGACAAAGGGAATTGCATACGGATTGATTGAATCCTCGACACCGTGGTTCATCCGATGAGATCATCGTGGAGCATGTGGGAGCCAACATGGGTATCCAGATCCGGCTGTTGGTTATTGACCGGAGAGGCGTCTCGGTCATGTCTGCATGTCTCCCGAACCCGTAGGGTCTACACACTTAAGGTCCGGTGACGCTAGGGTTGTAGAGATATATGTATGCGGAAACCCGAAAGTTGTTCGGAGTCCGGGATGAGATCCCGGACGTCACGAGAGGTTCCGAAATGGTCCGGAGGTGAAGAATTATATATAGGAAGTCCAGTTTCGGCCACCGGGAAAGTTTCGGGGGTTATCGGTATTGTACCGGGACCACCGGAAGGGTCCCGGGGGTCCACCGGGTGGGGCCACCTGTCCCGGAGGGCCCCGTGGGCTGAAAGTGGAAGGGAACCAGCCCCTAGTGGGCTGGGGCGCCCCCCTTGGGCCTCCCCCCCATGCGCCTATGGTTGGGAACCCTAGGGGGGAGTTCTCCCTTGCCTTGGGGGGCAAGGCACCCCTTCCCCCCCACTTGGCCGCCGCCCCCCCTCTTGGATCTGATCCCCAGGGCCGGCCCCCCCCCAGGGGGCCTATATAAAGGGGGGGAGGGAGGGCAGCACACAACAGCCTTGGGCGCCTCCCTCCTCCCTGCTACACCTCTCTCTCTCTCGCAGAAGCTTGGCGAAGCCCTGCCGGAGACCCGCTACATCCACCACCACGCCGTCGTGCTGCTGGATCTCCATCAACCTCTCCTTCCCCCTTGCTGGATCAAGAAGGAGGAGACGTCGCTGCACCGTACGTGTGTTGAACGCGGAGGTGCCGTCCGTTCGGCACTCGGTCATCGGTGATTTGGATCACGGCGAGTACGACTCCGTCATCCACGTTTATTGGAACGCTTCCGCTCGCGATCTACAAGGGTACGTAGATCCACTCCTTTCCCCTCGTTGCTAGTAGATTCCATAGATGCATCTTGGTGAGCGTAGGAAAATTTTAAATTATGCTACGATTCCCATCAGTGGCATCATGAGCCAGGTCTATGCGTAGTTACTATGCACGAGTAGAACACAAAGTAGTTGTGGGCATTGAGTTTGCCAATTCTTCTTGCCGCTACTAGTCGTTTCTTGTTTCGGCGGCATTGTAGGATGAAGCGGCCCGGACCGACCTTACACGTACGCTTACGTGAGACAGGTTCCACCGACTGACATGCACTAGTTGCATAAGGTGGCTAGCGGGTGTCTGTCTCTCCTACTTTAGTCGGAACGGATTCGATGAAAAGGGTCCTTATGAAGGGTAAATAGAAATTGGCAAATCACGTTGTGGTCATACGTAGGTAAGAAAACGTTCTTGCTAGAAACCTACAAACCACGTAAAAACTTGCAACAACAATTAGAGGACGTCTAACTTGTTTTTGCAGCAAGTGATATATGTGATATGATATGGCCAGAAGATGTGATGAATGATATATGTGATGTATGAGATTGATCATATTCTTGTAATAGGAATCACGACTTGCATGTCGATGAGTATGACAACCGGCAGGAGCCATAGGAGTTGTCTTTATTATTTTGCATGACCTGCGTGTCATTAAATAAACGCCATGTAATTTACTTTACTTTGTTGCTAAACGCGTTAGCCATACAAGTAGAAGTAATCGTTGGCGTGACAACTTCATGAAGACACAATGATGGAGATCATGATGATGGAGATCATGGTGTCATGCCGGTGACGAAGATGATCATGGTGCCCCGAAGATGGAGATCAAAGGAGCATGATGATATTGGCCATATCATGTCACTATTTGATTGCATGTGATGTTATCATGTTTTTGCATCTTATTTGCTTAGAACGACGGTAGCAAGTAGGATGATCCCTTATAATAATTTCAAGAAAGTGTTCACCCTAACCGTGCACCGTTGCGAAGGTTCGTTGTTTCGAAGCACCACGTGATGATCGGGTGTGATAGATCCTAACGTTCGAATACAACGGGTGTTGACGAGCCTAGCATGTACAGACATGGCCTCGGAACACACGCAATACACTTTGGTTGACTTGACGAGCCTAGCATGTACAGACATGGCCTCGGAACACGGAGGACCGAAAGGTCGAGCATGAGTCGTATAGAAGATACGATCAACATGGAGATGTTCACCGATCTTGACTAGTCCGTCTCACGTGATGATCGGACACGGCCTAGTTGAACTCGGATCATGTTTCACTTAGATGACTAGAGGGATGTCTATCTGAGTGGGAGTTCATTAAATAATTTGATTATATGAACTTAATTATCATGAACTTAGTCTAAAATCTTTACACTATGTATTGTAGATCAAATGGCCCACGTTGTCCTCAATTTCAACGCGTTCCTAGAGAAAACCAAGCTGAAAGATGATGGCAGCAACTATACGGACTGGGTCCGGAACCTGAGGATCATCCTCATAGCAGCCAAGAAAGATTATGTCTTAGAAGCACCGCTAGGTGAAGCACCAATCCCTGAGAACCAAGACGTTATGAACGCTTGGCAGCAGCGTGCTGATGATTACTCCCTCGTTCAGTGCGGCATGCTTTACAGCTTAGAACCGGGTCTCCAAAAGCGTTTTGAGAAACATGGAGCATATGAGATGTTCGAGGAGCTGAAACTGGTTTTTCAAGCTCATGCCCGGGTCGAGAGATATGATGTCTCCGACAAGTTCTTCAGCTGTAAAATGGAGGAGAACAGTTCTGTTAGTGAGCATATACTCAGAATGTCTGGGTTGCACAACCGCTTGTCTCAGCTGGGAGTTAATCTCCCGGATGACGCGGTCATTGACAGAATCCTCCAGTCACTTCCACCAAGCTACAAGAGCTTTGTGATGAACTACAATATGCAGGGGATGGAAAAGACCATTCCCGAGGTATATTCAATGCTAAAATCAGCTGAGGTAGAGATCAGAAAAGAACATCAAGTGTTGATGGTGAATAAAACCACTAAGTTCAGGAAGGGCAAGGGTAAGAAGAACTTCAAGAAGGACGGGAAGGGAGTTGCCGCGCCCGGTAAGCCAGTTATCGGGAAGAAGTCAAAGAATGGACCCAAGCCCGAGACTGAGTTCTTTTATTGCAAGGGAAGTGGTCACTGGAAGCGGAACTGCCCCAAATATTTAGCGGACAAGAAGAAGGCCGGCAACACCCAAGGTATATGTGATATACGAGTAATTGATGTGTACCTTACCAGTACTCGTAGTAGCTCCTGGGTATTTGATACCGGTGCGGTTGCTCATATTTGTAACTCAAAGCAGGAACTACGGAATAAACGGAGACTGGCGAAGGACGAGGTGACTATGCGTGTCGGGAATGGTTCCAAGGTTGATGTGATCGCCGTCGGCACGCTACCTCTGCATCTACCCACAGGATTAGTTTTAAACCTCAATAATTGTTATTTAGTGCCAGCTTTGAGCATGAACATTGTATCTGGATCTCGTTTAATTCGAGATGGCTACTCATTTAAATCTGAGAATAATGGTTGTTCTATTTATTTGAGAGATATGTTTTATGGTCATGCCCCGCTGGTCAATGGTTTATTTTTGATGAATCTCGAACGTGATGTTACACATGTTCATAGTGTGAATACCAAAAGATGTAAAGTTGATAACGATAGTCCCACATACTTGTGGCACTGCCGCCTTGGTCACATTGGTGTCAAGCGCATGAAGAAGCTCCATGTAGATGGACTTTTGGAGTCTCTTGATTACGAATCATTTGACACGTGCGAACCATGCCTCATGGGTAAGATGACCAAGACTCCGTTCTCCGGAACAATGGAGCGAGCAACCAACTTATTGGAAATCATACATACCGATGTGTGCGGTCCAATGAGTGTTGAGGCTCGCGGAGGATATCGTTATGTTCTCACTCTCACTGATGATTTAAGTAGATATGGGTATGTCTACCTAATGAAACACAAGTCTAAAACCTTTGAAAAGTTCAAGGAATTTCAGAGTGAAGTTGAGAATCAACGTGACAGAAAAATAAAATTCTTACGATCAGATCGTGGTGGAGAATATTTAAGTCACGAATTTGGTACACACTTAAGGAAATGTGGAATAGTTTCACAACTTACGCCGCCTGGAACACCTCAGAGAAATGGTGTGTCCGAACGTCGTAATCGCACTCTGTTGGATATGGTGCGATCTATGATGTCTCGTACCGATTTACCGCTCTCATTTTGGGGTTATGCTTTAGAGACTGCCGCATTCACTTTAAATAGGGCTCCGTCGAAATCCGTTGAGACGACACCGTATGAATTATGGTTTGGGAAGAAACCTAAGCTGTCGTTTCTAAAAGTTTGGGGATGCGATGCTTATGTCAAGAAACTTCAACCTGAAAAGCTCGAACCCAAATCGGAAAAATGCGTCTTCATAGGATACCCTAAGGAAACTATTGGGTATACCTTCTACCTCAGATCCGAAGGCAAGATCTTCATTGCCAAGAACGGGTCCTTTCTAGAGAAGGAGTTTCTCTCGAAAGAGTTGAGTGGGAGGAAAGTGGAACTTGATGAGGTGATAGTCACCCCCTCTGAACCGGAAAGTAGCGCAGCGCGGGAAAATGTTCCTGTGGTGCCTACACCGACTGGGGAGGAAGTTAATGATGATGATCATGAAACTTCAGATCAAGTTACTGAACTTCGTAGGTCCACAAGGACACGTTCCGCACCAGAGTGGTACGGCAACCCTGTCCTGGAAATCATGTTGTTAGACAACGGTGAACCTTCGAACTATGAAGAAGCGATGGCGGACCCGGATTCCGACAAATGGCTAGAAGCCATGAAATCCGAGATAGAATCCATGTATGAAAACAAAGTATGGACTTTGACTGACTTGCCCGATGAGCGGCGAGCCATAGAAAACAAATGGATCTTTAAGAAGAAGAAGACGGACGCGGATGGTAATGTGACCATCTACAAAGCTCGACTTGTCGCTAAGGGTTATCGACAAGTTCAAGGGGTTGACTACGATGAGACTTTCTCACCCGTAGCGAAGCTGAAGTCCGTCCGAATCATGTTAGCAATTGCCGCATACTATGATTATGAGATATGGCAGATGGACGTCAAAACGGCATTCCTTAACGGCTTCCTTAAGGAAGAGTTGTATATGATGCAGCCAGAAGGTTTTGTCGATCCTAAGAATGCTAACAAAGTATGCAAGCTCCAACGCTCAATCTATGGGCTGGTGCAAGCATCTCGGAGTTGGAACATTCGCTTTGATGAGATGATCAAAGCGTTTGGGTTCACACAGACTTATGGAGAAGCCTGTGTTTACAAGAAAGTGAGTGGGAGCTCTGTAGCATTTCTCATATTATATGTGGATGACATATTGTTGATGGGAAATGATATAGAATTCTTGGAAAGTATAAAGGCCTATTTGAATAAGTGTTTTTCAATGAAGGACCTTGGAGAAGCTGCTTATATATTAGGCATCAAGATCTATAGAGATAGATCAAGACGCCTCATTGGTCTTTCACAGAGTACATACCTTGACAAGATATTGAAGAAGTTCAATATGGATCAGTCCAAGAAGGGGTTCTTGCCTGTATTGCAAGGTGTGCAATTGAGCACGGCTCAATGCCCGACCACGGCAGAAGATATAGAAGAGATGAGTGTCATCCCCTATGCCTCGGCCATAGGGTCTATTATGTATGCCATGCTGTGTACCAGACCTGATGTAAACCTTGCCGTAAGTTTGGTAGGGAGGTACCAAAGTAATCCCGGCAAGGAACACTGGACAGCGGTCAAGAATATCCTGAAGTACCTGAAGAGGACTAAGGATAAGTTTCTCGTTTATGGAGGTGACGAAGAGCTCGTCGTAAAGGGTTACGTCGACGCTAGCTTCGACACTGATCTGGATGACTCTAAGTCTCAAACCGGATACGTGTATATTTTGAATGGAGGAGCAGTAAGCTGGTGCAGTTGCAAGCAAAGCGTCGTGGCGGGATCTACATGTGAAGCGGAGTACATGGCAGCCTCGGAGGCAGCACAGGAAGCAGTCTGGATGAAGGAGTTCATTACCGACCTAGGGGTGATTCCCAATGCGTCGGGCCCGATGACTCTCTTCTGTGACAACACTGGAGCTATTGCCCTTGCGAAGGAGCCCATGTTTCACAGGAAGACCAGGCATATCAAGCGTCGCTTCAACTCCATTCGTGAAAGTGTTCAAAATGGAGACATAGATATTTGTAAAGTACACACGGACCTGAATGTAGCAGATCCGTTGACTAAACCTCTCCCTAGGGCAAAACATGATGAACACCAGAACGCAATGGGTGTTCGATTCATCACAATGTAACTAGATTATTGACTCTAGTGCAAGTGGGAGACTGTTGGAAATATGCCCTAGAGGCAATAATAAATGGTTATTATTATATTTCTTTGTTCATGATAATTGTCTATTATTCATGCTATAATTGTATTGTCCGGAAATCGTAATACATGTGTGAATACATAGACCACAACGTGTCCCTAGTAAGCCTCTAGTTGACTAGCTCGTTGATCAACAGATAGTCATGGTTTCCTGACTATGGACATTGGATGTCATTGATAACGGGATCACATCATTAGGAGAATGATGTGATGGACAAGACCCAATCCTAAGCATAGCATAAAAGATCGTGTAGTTTCGTTTGCTAGAGCTTTTCCAATGTCAAGTATCTTTTCCTTAGACCATGAGATCGTGCAACTCCCGGATACCATAGGAGTGCTTTGGGTGTGCCAAACGTCACAACGTAACTGGGTGACTATAAAGGTGCACTACGGGTATCTCCGAAAGTGTCTGTTGGGTTGGCACGGATCGAGACTGGGATTTGTCACTCCGTGTGACGGAGAGGTATCTCTGGGCCCACTCGGTAATGCATCATCATAATGAGCTCAATGTGACTAAGGCGTTAGTCACGGGATCATGCATTGCGGTACGAGTAAAGAGACTTGCCGGTAACGAGATTGAACAAGGTATTGGGATACCGACGATCGAATCTCGGGCAAGTAACATACCGTTTGACAAAGGGAATTGCATACGGATTGATTGAATCCTCGACACCGTGGTTCATCCGATGAGATCATCGTGGAGCATGTGGGAGCCAACATGGGTATCCAGATCCGGCTGTTGGTTATTGACCAGAGAGGCGTCTCGGTCATGTCTGCATGTCTCCCGAACCCGTAGGGTCTACACACTTAAGGTCCGGTGACGCTAGGGTTGTAGAGATATATGTATGCGGAAACCCGAAAGTTGTTCGGAGTCCGGGATGAGATCCCGGACGTCACGAGAGGTTCCGGAATGGTCCGGAGGTGAAGAATTATATATAGGAAGTCCAGTTTCGGCCACCGGGAAAGTTTCGGGGGTTATCGGTATTGTACCGGGACCACCGGAAGGGTCCCGGGGGTCCACCGGGTGGGGCCACCTGTCCCGGAGGGCCCCGTGGGCTGAAAGTGGAAGGGAACCAGCCCCTAGTGGGCTGGGGCGCCCCCCTTGGGCCTCCCCCCCATGCGCCTAGGGTTGGGAACCCTAGGGGGGAGTTCTCCCTTGCCTTGGGGGGCAAGGCACCCCTTCCCCCCCACTTGGCCGCCGCCCCCCTCTTGGATCTGATCCCCAGGGCCGGCGCCCCCCCAGGGGGCCTATATAAAGGGGGGGAGGGAGGGCAGCACACAACAGCCTTGGGCGCCTCCCTCCTCCCTGCTACACCTCTCTCTCTCTCGCAGAAGCTTGGCGAAGCCCTGCCGGAGACCCGCTACATCCACCACCACGCCGTCGTGCTGCTAGATCTCCATGAACCTCTCCTTCCCCCTTGCTGGATCAAGAAGGAGGAGACGTCGCTGCACCGTACGTGTGTTGAACGCGGAGGTGCCGTCCGTTCGGCACTCGGTCATCGGTGATTTGGATCACGGCGAGTACGACTCCGTCATCCACGTTCATTGGAACGCTTCCGCTCGCGATCTACAAGGGTACGTAGATCCACTCCTTTCCCCTCGTTGCTAGTAGATTCCATAGATGCATCTTGGTGAGCGTAGGAAAATTTTAAATTATGCTACGATTCCCATCATCTTCGTGCACATGCCCCTAAGGGCCAGCGCCCTGGAGCCATAGTCGTCGCGGTTGAACCCTTGCATAGATCTGAAGCATCGGACACCAACTCTCGGCACATGACAGGAAACTCTAACCTCAGCGCCCCAAGGAGACGGCAAGAATCTATGCCGGAGCTTCGTCGACTACGTCCAAAAGTACCAACTCCAGGAGGATTGAAACTCGGAAGACAAACTCAAAGAAGAAGCGTCGCCATCCTTCCGAGTGCCGCACCTACGAGGACTAAAAATCCTAACCTGAACTGCCAACCGAAGTGGAGGCACCAGGATTCTCCTCCCCGTCACCGGCCGCCGGAGCGTCATGCAAAGGGAAGGCGAAACCACGGGCTCGGCGGTGAAGTCTGGAGGGGAGAATTTGCGCCAACCATCTAGGGTGAATCCACAAGCTCGTGGATGAAGTCTGGGGAGAAAAGTTTGCCCTAACCACCTAGGGTTAAGGGAAAAAATGAGAGCAAGTCCCTGGAAAACAATAACCTCTTGTTTGAGTTGGTTCTCTCTTGCTTTACCCAATCAAACTTTTTATATATGGCCTCACAAGAGTATCATTCAAGATAATGCAGCATCCGAAGATTAAAAAAGAAAACATCCGTGTTTTGCTTCTCCCGAAGGAAGAGAAGACCGAAAAGAGTGTCATTTGGATTTACAGCGAGCTTGCCCATTGTCCTTTGGATTTACTCAATGGAGAATCACGAGCTGAACCGAGCTGCCGATTGCGGATCTTTTGCTTGCGCTGCAAATCCGGGACAGTGCAGGTAGTCAGCGCTGCGAATTAAAATCGCTTTCGGGGTTTCCTTTTCGTTGGGCGCGCCGGACGAGTGAAAATCTGTTCTAGCATGTACAAGCTTGTTAGATTGTATTTTGGGCGGTGTCGACAGTATTTTGGACACGGTTGACTATAGTATTTTGGACTTGTGGGTGAACTATAGTCTTTTGTGGCCTATGTGTACTAGTAAAAGGGCCAACTCTATGTACTTGAATGATTATGTAAGAACAATTTTCAATGTCAAGTGCTTTAAAAATTAGTTTGTTCAGACTTGCAAAAGAATCTGTATTGTGTTCAACTTTCTGCTGTTGTGTTGTGCTTAAGCTTCTAGTAAGTTTAGGAAGTTGTATCTGTATTGAAGTGTTGGGACGTACTCCTTTTTTGTTGAAGTTTGCTAAACTGAACTGTACTGTATTGTGTTAACTGAACCAATGGTCTGCTCTATTCTTTGTCTGAAGAAACTGCACTCTGTTTTTTGTTGTTTTGTCCACTCATTCAGTTTCTTTTGGCTGTGAACTGCTGCTGGTCGCTGGATCAATTCCAACAGTGGATGAGAGGGGGCAAGGTACGCTGTGCCTTGGCCACAGTAAGGCACTGGATCTCAGTGCGTTGAAGTCATAGCTCACCGAGCGAGGAAATTTGCCTTATAGACGAAATCAAATCACAGAATGAACTATCCGTGAAACTATTTCATGCGGCTGATCTTTTTGTGTGACGCCCGACACGAAGGCGTCACACTACACTGTGCAACGCCTCACAGATAGGCGCTACACGGCCAGCGTCGCACCCGTGTGATCAGAAAATTACTAAGTCAGTGTGCAGCGCCTGAGAGCTAGGCGCTACACTATATAGTGTGGCTTGACAGTTAATTATGAAGAGAAAAAGAAAATCAGATTAATTCAGGCTTTTCAATCCTGGGACGCCCCATCTAGCTTCAGTGTGGCAGGCTTTTTAGGGTATATATAAATTAATTGACTTGTTATGGCTGCAGATTATTTCCTTGTCATGGCCGTAGAACTATAGTCTTCATGATATTGTCGTTGGATCACAAGACAGATGTTACATTATATATTCTTATTACATTATATATTCATACTAAGATTTATCATATTTCTACATTATGTCGCTTATCCGATCATTGCTTCTTGGTCCCCCGGTCATTGGATTTTTGGCCCCCCTATACTCAAATCCTGGCTCCGCCCCTGACGACAGGTGAAGATAAGGATGCAGACATGCATGGGCTGTGCCTCAGCTGGAGTACGGACCGGAGAGAGGTGGCTTCCGTTTCTTTACTCCACTACACGTTTTTACTGTTTGCAGGAGAGGGAGAGGGCGAGAAAGACCAACTCCCCACGATACTTTGCTGCTGCTGAGTTGCTTGTGCTCGTGACTTGGTTGAGTAGGAGTAGTAGTGTAGCATCCGCCTACATAAACGCCCATACAGCAGTGTAGTCCACTCCACACCACATCTTTTTTACTCCCTCTGTATAGGTGTGTAAGTCACCTTATAAAAACAAAATAATCCCAAAACACTTAGGCACGATACATTAACTCCCTTCTCGTTTTTTATTTTGTGACATATTAACCAATAAGAGATGTGGGCCGTGCATTCTTTCAATGACTTGAGACTACCAAACATGATATGCAGTGGTTAGTTCATTGCATGCAATGCTATTAATTTTCAAAAAGACATTAAGTTTTCTCGTTTTCCTCTCCGCCTTGATCGCGGTGCATAACGTAAGATGACTTACACACCTAGACGGAGGGAGTATCAAACATGACATGCAGTGGCTAGTTCATTGCATGCAATGCTATTAATTTTCAAACATGACATGCAGTGGCTAGTTCTTTTAGTGCGCTGGCCCATTAGGACGCTATGGGAAAAATCACTAGTTGAGTACTCCTTCCAAAGATGTGCGCCGCTTGTCGCAACCTGTGACTTTTCCATTTTTTGTAGACCCATTTATTCAAAACGTTTTCTCTCTTAAACCGTGCGTCCAAATCTTGAACCGTTTTCACCATTGGATTCCCTACGTCAAGATCTTCAAAACTAGATCTCATGTTGATAGGTTTTGACGACATTTTTTCACGAAAAAACCGAACGAAAAACCAAACCGAAAGAACGTATTCCCTTTCTAGAAGCCGTTTTCCGTGAGGCATGACCGTGGCTGTCCCGGAAGCAAATTCGTGCCGCTCGCGGAAGCAAAACCGGGCCTTTAGCGCAGAAAAAAGAGAAAAACAATTCTTCGTTTATGAGAGGCACGTCCATGCCTCTCGCGGAAGCAAAACCGTGCCTCTCGCGTAAACAAAACCATTCCTTTCACGGAAGAAAAAACAAAGAAAAATGTTTTTTTCGTTTCCGAGAAGCACGACCGTGCCTCTCGCGGAAGCAAAACCGTGTCTCTCACGAAAGAGAAAAAAAAGAACAAAAACGTGTCGTTGAAAAAAAGAAAGAGAAAACGCGTTTCTTTCCGTTTCCGAGAAGCACAGACGTGCTTCTCGCGGAAGCAAAATATTAATCAAGCATTTGAAAAGAGTTTAAAGTTTGTATAGGAAAAAAGTTGCCCATATATATAAAAAATGTTAAACTTGTACTTGTAAAATGATAATCAAGCATTTAAAAAATAAAAATGTGTCTAGAAAAGTTGTTTCTATCTATTAAAAAAAGTTAATGTTTTACTTGAATTTTTTTAACCATGCATTAGAAAAATTATTGGTGACATACAAAAATGTACAATGAAAACCAAAAGAAACGAGGAAAACAATAAATGTAACCCAAAAAATAAATAAAATAATCAAAGAACGGAGAAGAATGAAAGAAGGAAAATGAGAAATCAAAAAAGTAAAAAAACAATGCAAAAACAAAGTGTAACCAAAAGAAAAACAAGGTATAATGACGAAAATATATAGTCGGAGAAGAAATAAGAAAAGCAAACAAAGAACCAAAGAAGCAAAAAAAAAGGAGAAACAAAAAAAGTCTCTACTACCTCAAGTAGTGTGCGCCTCCTATGTAAACACGAATGTGTCAGTGGCGCAGTGTCTAGCGGCTCCACGCACAATGGAAACGACCCATGTTTGATTCACCTCGCGCCACTATTTTCTTTCTCTATTTTTGTGTGTGTTAGTGGGCCGGTCCGATTAGTCGAGACGTTTAAGTGAGAGGACCTTCGGTCTCGGTGAATGTGAGATACAGGGCTGGCGCGAAGGCAACAGAATACAGACAAAACGAAAAACCCAGCTTAGTCACCCCACTTGACGAGCAGCAGAAAAGTACCTCTTCTAGTGCGCCATCCCATTCGGACGCTGCGGGCAAAATCATTAATTGAGTACTCCTTCTAAAGATGTGCGCCATTTGTCGTAATTTGAGAGTTTTTCTTTTTTTAGATCCGTTTATTTAAAATATTTTATCTCTTAAACCGCGCGTCCAAATCTCGAACCGTTTTCCCATCGAATTCCTCATGTCGAGATCTTCAAAACCGTATGTAAACACGAATGTGTCAGTGGCGTAGTGGCTAGCGGATCCACGCACAATGGAAACGTCCCGGGTTCAAATCCCCTCGCGCAGCTATTTTCTTCCTACTTTCTCTATTTTTGTATGTGTTAGTGGGCCGACCCGATTAGTCGAGACGTTTTAGCGAGAGGACCTTTGGTCACGCTGAATGCGAGATATAGAGCTGGCACGAATGCAACAGAGTACAGACAAAACGAAAAACCTAGTTTAGTCGGCCCACTTGACGAGCAGCATGTAAATATCTCTTTTAGTGCGCCGGCCCATTAGGACGCTGTGGGCAAAATCACTAGTTGAGTACTCGTTCCAAAGATGTGCGCCACTTGTCGCAACCTGTGAATTTTCCCATTTTTTAGGTCAGTTTATTCAAAACGTTTTCTTTCTTAAACCGTACGTCCAAATCTCGAACCGTTTTCACCGTTGGATTCCTCACGTCAACTTCTTCAAAAACTAGATCTCATGTTGATAGGATTTGACGAACTTTTCGTGCCTCTCGCGGAAGCAAAACCGGGCCTTTAGCGCAGAGAAAAGAGAAAAACAATTCTTCGTTTATGAGAGGCACGTCCATGCTTCTCGCGGAAGCAAAACCGTGCCTCTCGCGTAAACAAAACCATTCCTTTCACGGAAGAAAAAACAAAGAAAAATGTTTTTTTCGTTTCCGAGAGGCACGACCGTGCCTCTCGCGGAAGCAAAACCGTGTCTCTCACGAAAGAGAAAAAAAGAAAAAAAGTGTCATGGAAAAAAAGAAAGAGAAAACGCGTTTCTTTCCGTTTCCGAGAAGCACAAACGTGCTTCTCGCGGAAGCAAAATATTAATCAAGCATTTGAAAAGAGTTTAAAGTTTGTATAGGAAAAAAGTTGCCCATATATATAAAAAATGTTAAACTTGTACTTGTAAAATGATAATCAAGCATTTAAAAAAAATAAAAATGTGTCTAGAAAAGTTGTTTCTATCTATTAAAAAAAGTTAATGTTTTACTTGAATTTTTTTAACCATGCATTAGAAAAATTGTTGGTGACATACAAAAATGTACAATGAAAACCAAAAGAAACGAGGAAAACAATAAATGTAACCCAAAAAATAAATAAAATAATCAAAGAACGGAGAAGAATGAAAGAAGGAAAATGAGAAATCAAAAAAGTAAAAAAAAAACAATGCAAAAACAAAGTGTAACCAAAAGAAAAACAAGGTATAATGACGAAAATATATAGTCGGAGAAGAAATAAGAAAAGCAAACAAAGAACCAAAGAAGCAAAAAAAAGGAGAAACAAAAAAAGTCTCTACTACCTCAAGTAGTGTGCGCCTCCTATGTAAACACGGATGTGTCAGTGGCGCAGTGTCTAGCGGCTCCACGCACAATGGAAACAACCCATGTTTGATTCACCTCGCGCCACTATTTTCTTTCTCTATTTTTGTGTGTGTTAGTGGGCCGGTCCGATTAGTCGAGACATTTAAGTGCGAGGACCTTTGGTCTTGCTGAATGCGAGATATAGAGCTGGCGCGAATGCAACAGAATACAGACAAAACGAAAAACCCAGCTTAGTCGCCCCACTTGACGAGCAGCAGAAAAGTACCTCTTCTAGTGCGCCATCCCATTAGGACGCTGCGGGCAAAATCATTAATTGAGTACTCCTTCTAAAGATGTGCGCCATTTGTCGCAATCTGAGAGTTTTTTTTGGATCCGTTTATTTAAAATATTTTATCTCTTAAACCGCGCGTTCAAATCTCGAACCGTTTTCCCCATCGAATTCCTCATGTCGAGATCTTCAAAACCGTATGTAAACACGAATGTGTCAGTGGCGTAGTGGCTAGCGGATCCACGCACAATGGAAACGTCCCGGGTTCGAATCCCCTCGCGCAGCTATTTTCTTCCTACTTTCTCTATTTTTGTATGTGTTAGTGGGCCGACCCGATTAGTCGAGACGTTTTAGCGAGAGGACCTTTGGTCTCGCTGAATGCGAGATATAGAGCTGGCGCGAATGCAACAGAGTACAGACAAAACGAAAAACCTAGTTTAGTCGGCCCACTTGACGAGCAGCATGTAAATATCTCTTTTAGTGCGCCGGCCCATTAGGACGCTGTGGGCAAAATCACTAGTTGAGTACTCCTTCCAAAGATGTGCGCCACTTGTCGCAACCTGTGAATTTTCCCATTTTTGTAGGTCAGTTTATTCAAAACGTTTTCTTTCTTAAACCGTACGTCCAAATCTCGAACCGTTTTCATCGTTGGATTCCTCACGTCAACTTCTTCAAAACTAGATCTCATGTTGATAGGATTTGACGAACTTTTTTTCACGAAAAAACCGAACTAAAAACCAAACCGAAAACACTTTTTTTCCCATTCCGGAAGACATTTCCGAGAGGCACGACCGTGGCTCTCACTGAAGCAAATTCGTGCCTCTAGCGGAAGCAAAACCGGGCCTTTAGCTCAGAAAAAAGAGAAAAAAATTCTTCGTTTCTGAGAGGCACGTCCATGCCTTTCGCGGAAGCAAAACCGTGCCTCTCGCGTAAACAAAATCATTCCTTTCACGGAAGAAAAAACAAAGAAAAAATGTTTTTTTTCGTTTCCGAGAGGCACGACCGTGCCTCTCGCGTAAACACGAATGTGTCAGTGGCGTAGTGGCTAGCAGATCCACGCACAATGGAAACGTCCCGGGTTCGAATCCCCTCGCGCAGCTATTCTCTTCCTACTTTCTCTATTTTTGTATGTGTTAGTGGGCCGACCCGATTAGTCGAGACGTTTTAGCGAGAGGACCTTTGGTCTCGCTGAATGCGAGATATAGAGCTGGCGCGAATGCAACAGAGTACAGACAAAACGAAAAACCTAGTTTAGTCGGCCCACTTGACGAGCAGCATGTAAATATCTCTTTTAGTGCGCCGGCCCATTAGGACGCTGTGGGCAAAATCACTAGTTGAGTACTCCTTCCAAAGATGTGCGCCACTTGTCGCAACCTGTGAATTTTCCCATTTTTGTAGGTCAGTTTATTCAAAACGTTTTCTTTCTTAAACCGTACGTCAAAATCTCGAACCGTTTTCACCGTTGGATTCCTCACGTCAACTTCTTCAAAACTAGATCTCATGTTGATAGGATTTGACGAACTTTTTTTCACGAAAAAACGAACAAAAAACCAAACCGAAAACACTTTTTTTCCCATTCCGAAAGACATTTCCGAGAGGCACGACCGTGGCTCTCACTGAAGCAAATTCGTGCCTCTAGCGGAAGCAAAACCGGGCCTTTAGCTCAGAAAAAAGAGAAAAAAATTCTTCGTTTCTGAGAGGCACGTCCCTGCCTTTCGCGGAAGCAAAACCGTGCCTCTCGCATAAACAAAATCATTCCTTTCATGGAAGAATAAACAAAGAAAAAAAATGTTTTTTTTCGTTTCCGAGAGGCACGACCGTGCCTCTCGCGTAAACACGAATGTGTCAGTGGCGTAGTGGCTAGCGGATCCACGCACAATGGAAACGTCCCGGGTTCGAATCCCCTCGCGCAGCTATTTTCTTCCTACTTTCTCTATTTTTGTTTGTGTTAGTGGGCCGACCCGATTAGTCGAGACGTTTTAGCGAGAGGACCTTTGGTCTCGCTGAATGCGAGATATAGAGCTGGCGCGAATGCAACAGAGTACAGACAAAACGAAAAACCTAGTTTAGTCGGCCCACTTGACGAGCAGCATGTAAATATCTCTTTTAGTGCGGCGGCCCATTAGGACGCTGTGGGCAAAATCACTAGTTGAGTACACCTTCCAAAGATGTGCGCCACTTGTCGCAACCTGTGAATTTTCCCATTTTTGTAGGTCAGTTTATTCAAAACGTTTTCTTTCTTAAACCGTACGTCCAAATCTCGAACCGTTTTCACCGTTGGATTCCTCACGTCAACTTCTTCAAAACTAGATCTCATGTTGATAGGATTTGACGAACTTTTTTTCACGAAAAAACCGAACAAAAAACCAAACCGAAAACACTTTTTTTCCCATTCCGGAAGACATTTCCGAGAGGCACGACCGTGGCTCTCACTGAAGCAAATTCGTGCCTCTAGCGGAAGCAAAACCGGGCCTTTAGCTCAGAAAAAAGAGAAAAAAATTCTTCGTTTCTGAGAGGAACGTCCATGCCTTTCGCGGAAGCAAAACCGTGCCTCTCGCGTAAACAAAATCATTCCTTTCACGGAAGAAAAAACAAAGAAAAAAAAATGTTTTTTTTCGTTTCCGAGAGGCACGACCGTGCCTCTCGCGGAAGCAAAACCGTGTCTCTCATGAAAGAGAAAAAAAAGAAAAAACGTGTCGTGGAAAAAAAATAAAGAGAAAACGTGTTTCTTTCCTTTTCCGAGAAGCACAGACGTGCTTCTCGCGGAAGCAAAATATTAATCAAGCATTTGAAAAGAGTTTAAAGTCTGTATAGGAAATAAGTTGCCCATGTATATAAAAAATGTTAAACTTGTACTTGTAAAATGATAATCAAGCATTTAAAAAAATTAAAAATGTGTCTAGAAAAAATGTTTTTATCTATTAAAAAAATGTTAATGTTTTACTTGAATTTTTCACCATGCATTAGAAAAATTGTTGGTGACATATAAAAATGTACAATGAAAACCAAAAGAAACGAACAAAACAATAAATGTAACCCAAAAATATAAAATAAAATAATCAAAGAACGGAGAAGAATAAAAGAAGGAAAATGAGAAATAAAAAAGTAAAAAACGATGCAAAAACAAAAAGGAAAAATGAAGTATAATGACAAAAATATATAGTCAGAGAAGAAATAAGAAAAGCAAACAAATAACCAAAGAAGCCAAAGAAAAGGAGAAATAAAAAAAATTCTCTACTACCTCAAGTAGTGTGAGCCTCCTATGTAAACACGAATGTGTCAGTTGCATAGTGTCTAGCGGCTCCACGCACAATGGAAACGACCCATGTTTGAATCACCTCGCGCCGCTATTTTCTTTCTCTATTTTTGTATGTGTTATTGGGCCGGTTCGATTAGTCAAGACGTTTTAGTGAGAGGACCTTCGGTCTCGCTGAACGTGAGATATAGGGCTGGCGCGAAGGCAACAGAATACAGACAAAACGAAAAACCCAGCTTAGTGGCCCCACTTGACGAGCAGCAGAAAAATATCTCTTCTAGTGCGCTGGCCCATTAGGATTTTCGCGGAAGCAAAACCATGCCTCCCACAAAAGAAAAAACACTTTTTTGCGTAAAAAGAAATTCAATTTTTTTTTCAAAAAGCTAAGAAAGACCGATGGAAAAATGAAATGTAAAAAAAAACCTATCTAAAAAGCAGTAAACGCGTGTGGAAACAAGAAAACAAAATCTGAAGGGAGCGTCCAACCCACCCCATGTGATCATTGGGGAGGCTCCCGAAGAAGCGCTCCTCAATTAGTTGCTCTCGTTATTGCGATACTCTGCTTGATGCGGGGAGTGAAGCTCGGTGTCGCCTGCGCATGCTCTGGCTGTGCCCGCACATCAAACGACTATCCCCGAGTGAGCGTTGTGGCATGCCACGTTTACGCGGGTTTGGCCGGAATTTGTTTTTTTGTGTGTTTTTGACATTTTATTTTATGTTTTACATGCTAATATAATTTTTTTTGCGGGTAAATGTTAATATAATTTAAGATTGCATTAACGTACTTTTATATAATGTTCATAAAACTTAAAAGTGTGTTTGTGTTCCTTTTCTAATTGTCCATACATTTTTTAAAAATGTTTGTGAATGTTTCCAAAAAAAGTCGTGACAAACTAAAATGTTTTACCATCTTTTTAGAAATATTCATGTATTTCTTTATTGTTTTAAAGAAAGATTCATGTGTTATAGAAAGGACTCATGCAATCAAGAGAAGTTCGCATGTTTTTCTTAATGTTCATGAATTTTGAAAAGATGTGAATATATATTTTAAAAAGTGTTGGCATCTTTAAAATGTTGGTGTGATTTAAAAAAATTGACGCACTTAAAAACATGTAATTTTAGAAAATGTTCCATGTAATTTGACATATATTCATACTTTTAAGAAAATATTCATGTACTTTAGAAAGTGTTTGCGCGATTAAGATATAATGCCCTTGTAATTTATAAACTTGTCCCGCCTTTTAAAAAATCATCTATTTGAAAAGGTGTTAAATGCACGATTTAATATTAAATAAAAAAACCCAGAAAACCAGGGAACATATAAAAAAATGGAGAAAGAAAAAAGGATAAGAAGAAAAAGCCTAAACTCAGATAAAACAATAATAGAAATGGGAATTTCAGAAGAAGAAACGAAAAGGAGAAATCAAGAAATCAGAAAAACCCAAAAGAAAAGAAAAAAGAAAAATTGAACCAATCATAAAGAATCGGACGGGGATGACCGACTGATAGCAGATTAAAAACGGAATGTTTGTCCTCATCATTTAAGGCAACAAATTATAGTTCGTTAGACTGGATACACGAGGACAAACAAAACAATGGTATGTATGCTAATGGCTGATGATTATATTTAAACGACATGGCGCAGTTATATTTACAGGTTCTTGGTAAAGTGGGAACTCGTCCGGGCCATCCGCGCAATCACCTCTGCTGCACTGCGCAGACAAGGCTGGCAAGCAAAGGAGGGGTAGCGTATTGCATGGACACAAGGACCGCAGGCCAGTTGTACTACGAGACACCGCCAACGCCAAGAACAACTTTTCATTTCACAGTCAAACAGGTAGAACAGGCAGAGCGGAACCATGTTGTGTGCGCTCAGTGTAATCACACAACAATTTTGTTCATGCGACTAATATGTTCAACTCATGGCAGCATCTTTGTTCATCCAAAATGGTTTGTTCTTTCTACAAATTTTGTGTCTCTCGGGTTTTTGAATCACTAAGTTTTCGTGTGCAATTTAATAGATCTAAAATAATCTACAGTACTTGCCTTTATTTTTCTTAGGAAAAGAGATATGCTTTTTTGTTTCTTGGTTTGGTCAGGAACCATTCGAAAATAATGGTGTGAATATGAGAATTTGTCTTCATTATCTGATTTGTATTTTGGCAAACTTCTGTCCAGCAATGCGATGGCTATACAACATATTATGAGAGACCGATCTTGTGCTAGCTATGGGTGGCGTGTTCTACATCGAATATAAAACTACCACCGAAGCTGATGGTTAACGAGCTTGATCGATTAGCTAATTTTAAGTGGCACACTAACACACAAAATAGCAGGTCAAGAAGACAAGACTTGAAGTATACTTTCTTTTATAGGGCATCAAATATAAAGGACGCCGTGTGAGAGGACCGTGTCAGTTCTGTTTGAGTATTTTCCTATGATGAGGGGGCATCAAATCGCCAATAGGTGGTTCCTCTTTTGGGCATACTTAGGAAAATAACAACCATGTCTTTATTTCACAAATTATGATCACTGGAAGAAGTGGTACCATCAAATGTGTGTATTCTATATATGTATTTAAATCTATTTAATATTTATCAACATGCAAAATCATAGAAAAAGTACATGAGTTGAATTATGAGAGTAGTGAAAGGAAAGATCCGAATGCGTAAAGATATATTCTGGAAATACATTGTTTTCAACATAAATTGACCACCATTAATCCAATTCAATATCATACTATTGGCAACCTTTTCTTTTTAATATTTTTAAAATTAAACTCTAATTGTGGAAAATTATGCTACACATCTCTATGTAATTAACAACCATTTTATACCGCATCTCATTAAATAAAACAATTAATATTGTTGTGCACATGCGAGGATCTATCTCCACAGACCTATGCAATGTCACACACTAACTAACTCCTACCTTGGGATCTAAAATTTTATTATTTATGTACAAATAAATCATCACACTCAAATGAATACAACCAATATTATTATTTACAAAATACTCTATTTATTTCTAAACACTCGCCATGCTAAAGATGATGCCCTCACATTTGGTTCAACACTCTAAAGATGATGCCCTCGCATTTGCGAGGGCCACCATGTTAGTAATAAAAACAGGAATTTCAGAAGAAAAAACGAAAAGGAGAAATCAAGAAATCAGAAAAAACAAAAAAGGAAAAATTGAACCAATCATAAGAATCGGCCATTGGATGACCGACTGATGGCAGATTAAAAACGGAATGTTCTCCCTCGTCATTTATGGCAACAAAATTTATAGTTTGTTAGACTAGATATATGAGGCACGAACAAAACAATCACATGTATGGTGATGGCTGATGATTATATTTAAACAACAGGGTGCAATTATATTTATAGGTTTTTTTTTAAACGGAGGCAAAAGATTTGCCTCATCCATTAATTAAGCAGAAGAGAATTGCCCAGTTAATCAAAGGAAAACCGGGCAAAAACCGTCACAAACCGCTGAGCAGCACACCAAGATATCCCACGCACACCTTTACAAAAAGTGCCTCGTCAAGCTAGCACACAAGCGTCATCGTCATCACTTCTCCCAACAGGCGTCATCGCCATCCCTAATCCCCGAGCAAGCGACTCCGACTTCGCCGTAGATGAACGTCGAACCAACACTCACCACAAAGGCTGTGTAGGAAAACATGAAGATCCATGCCAGAACTCAACCTCCCGAATCGAGGGCGACGCAACTTCGACTCTGAAGCAAAGATCCAAAGGAGAACTACGCAAGACTGACGTCGTGGAAGACCACCTAACGGACCACATGCTGCCTGTCATCGTTGCCACAGGGGCCCCGCCGCCGCAGCTCAGACTTCACCATAACAACCAAACCGAGGTAATCCCACGAACACGCCGAAGAAGAGCCAACTACCACTGCAATGTCTCCGACTTCACTTGCCCTATCGTTGTTGCCACAGAAGCCTCGACGCCAGACCAATGCATACCACCAACCTCCCAAAACACCATCTGGTCCCTCTGACCAGATTGAACTCCAAAATCGATGCCCTCGAGAGGGAAACGACGCCAACATGGTGCCAACGACCGACCCTCCGGGTCTGGGGTTTCGCCCGGAGCTGTCCCTTGCAGAGGAAGAGAGAGCATCCTGCCGATGCCTTCAAGAAGGTTACAGCATCCACAGACGCCGCCGTCACAGGCTCCGGCCATGGCCAGAGACGGGCTTTCACCCAGCCCTCGTAATCCTCTGGTCGACAGCCAATCCGGCAGCCCACCTTCCCTCGCTGCATTTCCACATGTCCTCCACCTCGACAGCCAAAAATTGCAGCCTCTTCACCGCATCAGGAAGAGATATCTCGTCTGCAGGTCGCAGCCTAGAGCCGCCACCAGGCCGGACCTGATGTAGAGAGGCCGACGGAGTCCGCCCTAGCCGCCAACCCAAGATGCGCGCCTGCCGCATCCGCACCGCGCCTCGTTGGCGCCCCTGCCAGAGCGCCTGAAACCGTGCCAACGCGCACTGCACGACCTCGCCACACCTGCGCCATGAACCGCCGCCCTTTGCCACATCGCATGAACCGCACGGTAGGCTCTGCAGATATGCGTGCACCGCGCTCTGGAGCCTCCGTCGTGGCCTCGAGTGACCGCGTCGCTCCTTGCCGTCGTTAGAACGACGAACCCCTTGACGGCGTCCCCGAATGCCAGATCCCGCGCCGCTTGAGGCCGCCACGAGCCAACCGACGCGTCGCCCCTCCGCTCGGACCACCGGAGCCTCGTCAGCCCGCGCCGGAACTTCGCCAGCCCGCGCCGGAGCCACGCTCGCGCGCCTGCCCAAGGCCGCCACGCCACCACGCTAGATGCGCCCTTGCGCCTTGCGAAGAGATGCCCCCCGCCGCCCTGCCTGGAGCCTGACCGGGCTTTGCCGGTGGCCTCCTCAGGCGGCGGCGAGGTTGTTGTTGCCGTAGCCTCGCCTTGCCTCTCACCGGAGCTCTCACTCTCTCTCGCGCGGACGTAGAAGAAAGGAGGAAGAAGAGCGAGGCGCACACAGCAGATATATCCGGCGCACGAACACCGCCCGGCTGCACGAACATCCATTTTTTCACTCAAGCCACAAACTCAAGCAGTTGCTACAACATGCAGGGAACGGGGCTTATACACGCGCGCGCATCAACTTCGACGTCCGCTCCCGCCGCAGCCCCGCTGCCCACTTACCCACGCCCCCGCGCTCCACGGCCTCCCGCGCCCGCCGCGCACGTATGCCTAACGGGACGCGACCGGGTCCAGCGCCCTACGCGGTCACACCCCGGCGCATTCGTCTAACTAACACACACACGCACACACTCCCGCCACGGACCCGATGCAGCTCCGACGCGTCCGGTGCGCGCACGCACACGCACCCGACGTGGTCGCCACCGTGACAAGCATGGCTTGCTAGTAACATTCACGCCCCAAGCCATGACCTTGCACATGTCAGGCTCGTCGTCGACGTCGCGCCGTGGCCTCTCCTACGGCCTCCTCGATGCTTGACGCTGCCTCCATGTTATTCCTCGACGATCGCACGCCGAGCTTCTTCTCCACCGGCCACGTCGAGGTCCTCGGCGACCACGCCCTGCACGCCCCGGCTCGCGCACACGATCACACACGTACTGACGTGATCGACGCGGCTGCCCTGCGCTCCGCTGGACGTGTTCTCCTCCGGTGATCCGCACGCCCTCAGCTCACGCACATGCCACGCCCTGACGCAAGCAACGTGGCCGCTCGAGCTGCCTCACCCGCCGCACGAACGGCTTCTCCTCCACGCCGCCGAGCAGCCAGCAACAAACGCCGGAAGGATCAAGGATGTAGCCGAACTCGAGCACGGACTCGAGCACAACGGCGACATACGCCTCCACCCAACGTCAACCGCGCGCTCGTACGCGCGCCCGCGGTCCCGATGCGCCCGACGCGTCCAGTGCGCACCCATAACACGCACCGGTCGCGCCCGGCTCGCCGCCGCGGCTTATTGTCTTGCACCGCTGCGGCCTCAACTGCAGCGCAACACCTCCATGCCGCCATGCCGCTGTGTCGTTGAAACCGCCACCACGCAGGTCCTCTGCGGCCTCCTCACCGTGCCGCCGCAGCCACCGCGGCCTCCTCGCCACGCCGTGCACTTCCATAGACCGACACACGGCCCGAAGCATCGCGCAGCCGTCGGCGAACTCCGCCACCGCCGGCACGCCTCTGGCAAGGAGAACGACGCCCAAGATGAACCAGCTCATGATACCAAATGTTGTTGCCGTAGCCTGGCCTTGCCTCTCACCGGAGCTCTCACCCTCTCTCTCGCGGACATAGAAGAAAGGAGGAAGCAGAGCGAGGCGCACACAACAGATATATCCGGCGCACGAACGCCGCCCGGCTGCACGAACAGCCATTTTTTCACTCAAGCCACAAACTCAAGCACTTGCTACAACACGCAGAACGGGGCTTATACACGCGCGCGCATCAACGCCCCGTCCGCTCCCGCCGCAGCCCCGCTGCCCACTTGCCCACGCCCCTGCGCTCCACGGCCTCCCGCGCCCGCCGCGCACGTACGCCTAACGGGACGCGACTGGGTCCAGCGCCCTACGCGGTCACACCCCGGCACATTCGTCTAACTAACACACACACGCACACACTCCCGCCACGGACCCGATGCAGCTTCGACGCGTCCGGTGCGCGCACGCACACGCACCCGACGTGGTCGCCACCGTGAGAAGCATGGCTTGCTGCTAACAGAGGTGAGGGGGTGGAGGGAGGTGGGAGGAGGCGGCGGCGGAGGGGTTCCCCATGCCGCCAGAGAGAGGCGACACGGGGGTGGAGTTTAGTCGCAATGCCATTTTTATATTTATAAGTTCTTGGTAACGTGGGAACCCAGCGCCTTGGCTTGGCTGGGTCTCTCTGACGGTCTCCCCCTCCCCCTGCTGCAGCAGCTGCACAGCAAATAACATAAGCGAGTAGAGTACAGGAAATGAAATCCAATGCGATGTGACCACACACAATGGAACACCAGCCCAACTTGGTATGGAGAAAGACGTTGGGAACACCAGCCCAACTTGGTATGGAGAAAGACGTTGGGAACACCAGCCCAACACAACGGCTTTGTCTTTCGTCCGGCCATTAGCGCAATCAAGGGCTCTCCTCGATGGACTGCACCTTTGCTGCACTCGCGCACACAAGGCTGGCAAGCAAAGAGGGGTAGCATACGCCATGGACGTGACCTCGTTAACTATGCAAGGACCGCAGGCCAGTAGTACGTACGAGACAACGCCAAGATCAACTTAGAGCGGTACGGTGCTGTGTACGCTCAGAGTAATCACACAACAATTTTGTTCATGCGACTAACTTTATGTTCAACTCATGGCAGCATCTTTGTTCATCCAACGAGTGTAACCAACTTCTGTTGCAATGCGATGGCTATAGAACATATATGAGAGACCGATCTTGTGCTCGCTATGGGTGGCGTGGAGTGAAGCTCGGTGTCGCCACTGCGCGCTCTGGCTGTGCCGGCACATCAAGCGACCTTCCCGGAGTGATCGATTGAACGTTGTGGCATGCCACGTTTATGCGGGTTTGTCCGGAATCTGGTTTTCCTTTTTATGTTATTTGTTGCATTTTGATTTTATATTTTAAATGTTAAGATAATATAAGATTGCATTCACGTATTTTTTTATAAAATGATCATAAGTTCATAACATTTTAAAAATGTGTTTGTGTGTTTTTTGTAATTGTCTGTAGACTTTTTAAAAATATATGTGAATGGTTCTAAAAAATCATGAAAAACTAAAATGTTATACCATCTTTTGAAAAATATTCGTGTATTTAAAAATATATATGTTTTTAAAAAGGTTCATGTGTTATAGAAAGGCACTCATGCAATAAGGAAAAAGTGCTCAGTGGCTTGCAGCTCCACGCACAATTGAAACGACGTGGCGAATCCCCTCGTGCCGTCATTTTCTTCGTACTTTTTCTATTTAGTATGTGCTAGTGGGCCGGCCTGATTAGTAGAGACGCTTCAGCGAGAGGACCTTCGGCCTTGCTGAATGCGAGATATAGCGCTCGCGCGAACGCAGCAGAATACACACAAAATGGAAAACCCAGCTTAGTTGGCCCACTTGACGAGCAGAAGAAAAATATCTCTTCTAGTGCGCCGTCCATTAGGACGCTGAGGGCAATACATAGCATTTACAGAGGAAACATCGGTTGTTGATATCACTGCTTGATGCGGTGAGTGAAGCTCGGTGCCGCCTGCGCGCGTTCTGGCTGTGCCTGCACATCAAGTGACCATCCCTGAGTGGTGGAGTGAGCGTTGTTGCATGCCACGTTTATGCAGGTTTGGCCGGATTTTTTTTTTATGTTATTTGTTGCATTTTAATTTTAATTTTTCATGTTAAGATCATTTAAGATTATATTCAGGTATTTTTATAAAATGATCATAACATTTCAAAAATGTGTTTGTGTGTTTTTTCTAATTGTCAGTAGACTTTTTAAAAATATTTCTGAATGTTTATAAAAAATCATGAAAAACTAAAATGTTTTACCATCTTTTGAAAAATATTAGTGTATTTAAAAATATGTTTTAAAAAAAAGTTTCTTGTGTTATAGAAAGGCACTCATGCAATTAGGAAAAAGTGCTCATAAATTTTGAAAAGATTTTAATAGAAATTTGAAAAAGTGTTGGCATCTTTAAATGTTCATGTGATTTTTAAAAACTATTTACGCACTTAATAATATGTAATATTAGGAAGTGCTCCATGTAATTTGACAAATATTCATACTTTTAATAATATATTCATGTATTTTAGAAAGTGTTTGCGCGTTTAAGATATAGTGTCCTTGTAATTTAGAAATTTTTCCCTGCTTTAAAAGTCTCATGTATTTGAAAAGATGTTAAATGTACTAGTTAATATTAAATTGAAAAAATCCAGAACACCAGGGACACAAATAAAAAATGGAGAAAGAAAAATGGGTAAGACGAAAAAGCCTAAACTCAGAGAAAACAATAATATAAACTAGAATTTCAGAAGAAAAAATGAAAAGGAGAAATCAAGATATCAGAAAAAACCTAAAAAGGAAAATTTGAACCAATCATAAAGAACCGGACGTGGCAACCAGCACGAGCGTCCCGTCCTTCCGTTGTGCGCTGCTGTATAGCGGGTTTTTTTTAAACCACATATTCATCATTACATAAAGTTTAAAAATACAACATATGTGGACCACACTGAACAATACCAGTGAGGACAGCCATCTTGGCACATAAACAAAAAACGTCTCACATAAAAAAAATTACATATAGGCTTTTAAGGGAGTCGATTGCTGAACCAAATCGTCGCCGTCCACCAACCACCAGCAACACCATTGACATCGCCATCGGAGGAGGAGACATGCACCGCAAACCGAAAAACTGTCAGAGCACTATCGCATCACTGCTTTGTGAGCCTAAGAAAGCACTACCGTAGATGACAGAGCATTTATCACTGTGGCGCGTCGACCGGGGTTCAACCCCATGCTCCTTGGGCCTTAGATCTGCCGTCTCCGGTCGACGTAGTCGACGAAGAACACCGGATCTGCCGGCCTGCAGTCTGCAACCCAATGCGAAAACAACAATCACACTGAAGAAACCATCGTCGCCATATGAAGCAACATCCGATGGCAAACTCCTGCACAAGACGCTTTCCGCACACTCCTCAGAGCCTTTCGAAGAAGAGGCCCTGCGATGGGACCGGAGTGAGGAACACATTATTCTCCACGGCTGCATCGTCGCCATCAAGACTAAAAACGGAATGTTCTTCCTAGTCATTTCAGGCAACAAATTTATTGTTTGTTAGACTGGATATATGAGGACAAACAAAACAATGGCATGTATAGTGATGGGTGATGATTATATTTTAAACGACAGGGCAAGTGATGGCAAATATTCACAGGTTCTTGGTAATGTGGGAACCCGGCGCCTTTGCCTGGCTGGGTCTCTCTCAACGGCAAAATTTCATGTTTTGACCCTTTTCCCTAACAATTTTACGATCTGACCCTGGTTTAAAAATATTTCGGGATTTGACCCTTTTTCTTACCGCCAGGGGAGCTGGCGGTAGGGTTATACAGCCTACCGCCAGGGGACCTGGCGGTAGGGTACTTATCCACGTCAGCACGCGGAAATGGCCGTCGTCCCCCTCCGTCGCACTAGCACAACCGGGTGGAGAGGTCCACTGGTCAAAGCCCGTCCGTGGGAAGTCAAAGGGCTAGATTTCGTGGTCAACCGCTCCAGGGTTAGGCGCGGGGGCCCGGGGGTAGCAATGCCACCAGAGCGTCGCACCGGGCCCTCATACATGCGCGCGCGCGGGGGGGGGGGGGGGGGGGAGGGGGTGGCATGTCTGAAGAGGCGAAACGTGTCTTCGGGGTGTGGCCCCCCTCATGGACGGCGCCGTGATGTGTACTACACAACCTTCTTCTTGTAGATGTTATTGGGCCTCCAAATGCAGAGGTTTGTAGGACAGTAGCAAATTTCCCTAAAGTGGATGATCTAAGGTTTATCAACCCGTGGGAGGCGTAGGATGAAGATAGTCTCTCTCAAACAACCCTGCAACCAAATAACAAAGAGTCTCTTGTCTCCCCAACACACACAATACAATGGTAAATTGTATAGGTGCACTAGTTCGGCGAAGAGATGGTGATACAAGTGCAATATGGATGGTAGATATAAGTTTTTGTAATCTGAAAATATAAAAACAGCAAGGTAACTAATGATAAAAGTGAGCACAAACGGTATTGCAATGCTAGGAAACAAGGCCTAAGGTTCATACTTTCACTAGCGCAAGTTCTCTCGACAATAATAACATAACTGGATCATATAACTATCCTTCAACATGCAACAAAGAGTCACTCCAAAGTCACTAATAGCGGAGAACAAACGAAGAGATTATCGGGGCTTCATCGGACCCATGCCTCTTACAACAAATACACCCCGCTTTGCCCAGTGCACCAAGTGAGAGAGGGAGAGGAGCCTCGCTACACGCAACGCTGCACAGGTTTCACCTGGGTGCGCCTTGTGGCGAAGGGGGGGAGGCAGCCCGATGGTGGTTGCCCTAGGCTTCCTCCCATGGCGATTGCGGCGGGCATCGCGGGAGAGAAGTTTTTCATTGTTAATACCATGGGACTAGTATTTTTGAAATGAAACTCATGTTAAAGTGGCAAGAGAAATTTTTTTTGAGTTGGCCTTTTTTTGTGTGAAAAGGATGAGATCTATTGTAAAAGATCATCGAAAGTATAAATCATCTTAAATATAATAAAAATTACATCGAGATTTCAAGACCATCGAATAACCACTGTTACTGTCAGAAAGAGCCGCCGACGCGTTGATGTTGTCGCTCCCCTACCAGAGCCGACCTGACCTTGTCGATGACAATGAGTCTTCGTGCACATGCCCCTAAGGGCCAGCGCCCTGGAGCCATAGTCGTCGCGGTTGAACCCTTGCATAGATCTGAAGCATCGGACACCAACTCTCGGCACATGACAGGAAACTCTAACCTCAGCGCCCCAAGGAGACGGCAAGAATCTATGCCGGAGCTTCGTCGACTACGTCCAAAAGTACCAACTCCAGGAGGATCGAAACTCGGAAGACAAACTCAAAGAAGAAGCGTCGCCATCCTTCCGAGTGCCGCACCTACGAGGACTAAAAATCCTAACCTGAACTGCCAACCGAAGTGGAGGCACCAGGATTCTCCTCCCCGTCACCGGCCGCCGGAGCGTCATGCAAAGGGAAGGCGAAACCACGGACTCGGCGGTGAAGTCTGGAGGGGAGAATTTACGCCAACCATCTAGGGTGAATCCACAAGCTCGTGGATGAAGTCTGGGGAGAAAAGTTTGCCCTAACCACCTAGGGTTAAGGGAAAAAATGAGAGCAAGTCCCTGGAAAACAATAACCTCTTGTTTGAGTTGGTTCTCTCTTGCTTTACCCAATCAAACTTTTTATATATGGCCTCACAAGAATATCATTCAAGATAATGCAGCATCCGAAGATTAAAAAAGAAAACATCCGTGTTTTGCTTCTCCCGAAGGAAGCGAAGACCGAAAAGAGTGTCGTTTGGATTTACAGCGAGCTTGCCCATTGTCCTTTGGATTTACTCGTTGGAGAATCACGAGCTGAACCGAGCTGCCGATTGCGGATCTTTTGCTTGCGCTGCAAATCCGAGACAGTGCAGGTAGTCAGCGCTGCGAATTAAAATCGCTTTCGGGGTTTCCTTTTCGTTGGGCGCGCCGGACGAGTGAAAATCTGTTCTAGCATGTACAAGCTTGTTAGATTGTATTTTGGGCGGTGTCGACTGTATTTTGGACAGGGTTGACTATAGTATTTTGGACTTGTGGGTGAACTATAGTCTTTTGTGGCCTATGTGTACTAGTAAAAGGGCCAACTCTATGTACTTGAATGATTATGTAAGAACAATTTTCAATGTCAAGTGCTTTAAAAATTAGTTTGTTCAGACTTGCAAAAGAATCTGTATTGTGTTCAACTTTCTGCTGTTGTGTTGTGCTTAAGCTTCTAGTAAGTTTAGGAAGTTGTATCTGTATTGAAGTGTTGGGACGTACTCCTTTTTTGTTGAAGTTTGCTAAACTGAACTGTACTGTATTGTGTTAACTGAACCAATGGTCTGCTCTATTCTTTGTCTAAAGAAACTGCACTCCGTTTTTTGTTGTTTTGTCCACTCATTCAGTTTCTTTTGGCTGTGAACTGCTGCTGGTCGCTGGATCAATTCCAACAATGGATGATAGGGGGCAAGGTATGCTGTGCCTTGGCCACAGTAAGGCACTGGATCTCAGTGCGTTGAAGTCATAGCTCACCGAGCGAGGAAATTTGCCTTATAGACGAAATCAAATCACAGAATGAACTATCCGTGAAACTATTTCACGCGGCTGATCTTTTTGTGTGACGCCCGACACGAAGGCGCCACACTACACTGTGCAACGCCTCACAGATAGGCGCTACACGGCCAGCGTCGCACCCGTGTGATCAGAAAATTACTAAGTCAGTGTGTAGCGCCTGAGAGCTAGGCGCTACACTATATAGTGTGGCGCCTAGCTCCTAGGCGTTGCACTAGTGCAACGCCTAGCTCCCAGGCGTTGCACTAGTGCAACGCCTAGGAGCTAGGCGCCACGGGTCAGCCGCGTGAAATAGTTTCACGGACAGTTCATTCTGTGATTTGATTTCGTCCATAGGTCAAATTTGTCAAATTTGCCAGCGAGGAGAAGGCTGAGTAATGTAGCGTGAGTAAAGGTGGTGACTGTGCTGCCTAAAGCATGCATGCGTGGATAACAGGATCATTAGTGGTTCTTAACAAATATAGTAGATGAGCAAATACAGGACTAAGAAAAAACGCTCGCCATCGTCTCCGTTCCCGGTAAACAAAAACATTATAAATATGGTGGCCGAGCGGTTTTATAGTGGCACAGCTCAACTGACAAAACGGTGGACGTTGTAGATATCGCCGGCTCTGAGGCACGAGGCAGTGTAATTTTGCATCTGGCCACGGTGAAAAGAAAACAATAATGCAACGACATTTCTCCATCAAAGTTCTGGTTTCACTGCGGTCACAGTCAATTGTGTGCGACAGCATGGTGTACACTACACACGTATTGCATCGTACTAGTACTCCCTACACACTACTTATACCAACAAGATGCTTATGAAGACGTAGACTGGCTACTACGACAGGTGAAGATAAGGATGCAGACATGCATGGGCTGTGCCTCAGCTGGAGTATGGACCGGGCAAAAGATTTCCTCACCTCAGCAACCAAACCCCCCCCCCCTCTCTCACTTTTTTCTACTGTGTGTGTCGAGAGAGGTGGCTTCCGTTTCTTTACTCCACTACACGTTTTTACTGTTTGCAGGAGAGGGAGAGGGCGAGAAAGACCAACTCCCCACGATACTTTGCTGCTGCTGAGTTGCTTGTGCTCGTGACTTGGTTGAGTAGGAGTAGTAGTGTAGCATCCGCCTACATAAACGCCCATACAGCAGTGTAGTCCACTCCACACCACATCTTTTTTACTCCCTCTGTATAGGTGTGTAAGTCACCTTACGAAAACAAAATAATCCCAAAACACTTAGGCACGGTACATTAACTCCCTTGTCGTTTTTTGTTTTGTGACATATCAACCAATAAGAGATGTGGACCGTGCATGCTTTCAATGATTTGAGACTACTCCCTCCGTCTAGGTGTGTAAATCACCTTACGAAAACAAAATAATCACAAAACACTTAGGCACGGTACATTAACTCCCTTCTCGGTTTTTATTTTGTGACATATTAAACAATAAGAGATGTGGGCCGTGCATTCTTTCAATGACTTGAGACTACCAAACATGATATGCAGTGGCGTTCATTGCATGCAATGCTATTAATTTTCAAAAAGACATTAAGTTTTCTCGTTTTCCTTTCCGCCTTGATCGCGGTGCATAACGTAAAATGACTTACACACCTAGGCGGAGGGAGTATCAAACATGACATGCAGTGGCTAGTTCATTGCATGCAATGCTATTAATTTTCAAACATGACATGCAGTGGCTAGTTCTTTTAGTGCGCCGGCCCATTAGGACGCTGTGGGAAAAATCACTAGTTGAGTACTCCTTCCAAAGATGTGCGCCACTTGTCGCAACCTATGACTTTTCCATTTTTTGTAGACCCATTTATTCAAAACGTTTTCTCTCTTAAACCGTGCGTCCAAATCTTGAACCGTTTTCACCATTGGATTCCCTACGTCAAGATCTTCAAAACTAGATCTCATGTTGATAGGTTTTGACGAATTTTTTTTCACGATAAAACCGAACGAAAAACCAAACCGAAAGAACTTATTCCCTTTCTGGAAGCCGTTTTCCGTGAGGCATGACCGTGGCTGTCCCGGAAGCAAATTCGTGCCTCTCGCGGAAGCAAAACCGGGCCTTTAGCGCAGAGAAAAGAGAAAAACAATTCTTCGTTTATGAGAGGCACGTCCATGCTTCTCGCGGAAGCAAAACCGTGCCTCTCGCGTAAACAAAACCATTCCTTTCACGGAAGAAAAAACAAAGAAAAATGTTTTTTTCGTTTCCGAGAGGCACGACCGTGCCTCTCGCGGAAGCAAAACCGTGTCTCTCACGAAAGAGAAAAAAAGAAAAAAAGTGTCATGGAAAAAAAGAAAGAGAAAACGCGTTTCTTTCCGTTTCCGAGAAGCACAAACGTGCTTCTCGCGGAAGCAAAATATTAATCAAGCATTTGAAAAGAGTTTAAAGTTTGTATAGGAAAAAAGTTGCCCATATATATAAAAAATGTTAAACTTGTACTTGTAAAATGATAATCAAGCATTTAAAAAAAATAAAAATGTGTCTAGAAAAGTTGTTTCTATCTATTAAAAAAAGTTAATGTTTTACTTGAATTTTTTTAACCATGCATTAGAAAAATTGTTGGTGACATACAAAAATGTACAATGAAAACCAAAAGAAACGAGGAAAACAATAAATGTAACCCAAAAAATAAATAAAATAATCAAAGAACGGAGAAGAATGAAAGAAGGAAAATGAGAAATCAAAAAAGTAAAAAAAAAACAATGCAAAAACAAAGTGTAACCAAAAGAAAAACAAGGTATAATGACGAAAATATATAGTCGGAGAAGAAATAAGAAAAGCAAACAAAGAACCAAAGAAGCAAAAAAAAGGAGAAACAAAAAAAGTCTCTACTACCTCAAGTAGTGTGCGCCTCCTATGTAAACACGGATGTGTCAGTGGCGCAGTGTCTAGCGGCTCCACGCACAATGGAAACAACCCATGTTTGATTCACCTCGCGCCACTATTTTCTTTCTCTATTTTTGTGTGTGTTAGTGGGCCGGTCCGATTAGTCGAGACATTTAAGTGCGAGGACCTTTGGTCTTGCTGAATGCGAGATATAGAGCTGGCGCGAATGCAACAGAATACAGACAAAACGAAAAACCCAGCTTAGTCGCCCCACTTGACGAGCAGCAGAAAAGTACCTCTTCTAGTGCGCCATCCCATTAGGACGCTGCGGGCAAAATCATTAATTGAGTACTCCTTCTAAAGATGTGCGCCATTTGTCGCAATCTGAGAGTTTTTTTGGATCCGTTTATTTAAAATATTTTATCTCTTAAACCGCGCGTTCAAATCTCGAACCGTTTTCCCCATCGAATTCCTCATGTCGAGATCTTCAAAACCGTATGTAAACACGAATGTGTCAGTGGCGTAGTGGCTAGCGGATCCACGCACAATGGAAACGTCCCGGGTTCGAATCCCCTCGCGCAGCTATTTTCTTCCTACTTTCTCTATTTTTGTATGTGTTAGTGGGCCGACCCGATTAGTCGAGACGTTTTAGCGAGAGGACCTTTGGTCTCGCTGAATGCGAGATATAGAGCTGGCGCGAATGCAACAGAGTACAGACAAAACGAAAAACCTAGTTTAGTCGGCCCACTTGACGAGCAGCATGTAAATATCTCTTTTAGTGCGCCGGCCCATTAGGACGCTGTGGGCAAAATCACTAGTTGAGTACTCCTTCCAAAGATGTGCGCCACTTGTCGCAACCTATGAATTTTCCCATTTTTGTAGGTCAGTTTATTCAAAACGTTTTCTTTCTTAAACCGTACGTCCAAATCTCGAACCGTTTTCATCGTTGGATTCCTCACGTCAACTTCTTCAAAACTAGATCTCATGTTGATAGGATTTGACGAACTTTTTTTCACGAAAAAACCGAACAAAAAACCAAACCGAAAACACTTTTTTTCCCATTCCGGAAGACATTTCCGAGAGGCACGACCGTGGCTCTCACTGAAGCAAATTCGTGCCTCTAGCGGAAGCAAAACCGGGCCTTTAGCTCAGAAAAAAGAGAAAAAAATTCTTCGTTTCTGAGAGGCACGTCCATGCCTTTCGCGGAAGCAAAACCGTGCCTCTCGTGTAAACAAAATCATTCCTTTCACGGAAGAAAAAACAAAGAAAAAAATGTTTTTTTTTCGTTTCCGAGAGGCACGACCGTGCCTCTCGCGGAAGCAAAACCGTGTCTCTCATGAAAGAGAAAAAAAAAAGAAAAAACGTGTCGTGGAAAAAAATAAAGAGAAAACGCGTTTCTTTCCTTTTCCGAGAAGCACAGACGTGCTTCTCGCGGAAGCAAAATATTAATCAAGCATTTGAAAAGAGTTTAAAGTTTGTATAGGAAATAAGTTGCCCATGTATATAAAAAATGTTAAACTTGTACTTGTAAAATGATAATCAAGCATTTAAAAAAATTAAAAATGTGTCTAGAAAAAATGTTTTTATCTATTAAAAAAATGTTAATGTTTTACTTGAATTTTTTAGCATGCATTAGAAAAATTGTTGGTGACATTTAAAAATGGGCAATGAAATCCAAAAGAAACGAACAAAACAATAAATGTAACCCAAAAATATAAAATAAAATAATCAAAGAACGGAGAAGAATAAAAGAAGGAAAATGAGAAATAAAAAAGTAAAAAACGATGCAAAAACAAAAAGGAAAAATGAAGTATAATGACAAAAATATATAGTCGGAGAAGAAATAAGAAAAGCAAACAAAGAACCAAAGAAGCCAAAGAAAAGGAGAAATAAAAAAAGTCTCTACTACCTCAAGTAGTGTGAGCCTCCTATGTAAACACGAATGTGTCAGTTGCATAGTGTCTAGCGGCTCCACGCACAATGGAAACGACCCATGTTTGAATCACCTCGCGCCGCTATTTTCTTTCTCTATTTTTGTATGTGTTAGTGGGCCGGTTCGATTAGTCAAGACGTTTTAGTGAGAGGACCTTCGGTCTCGCTGAACGTGAGATATAGGGCTGGCGCGAAGGCAACAGAATACAGACAAAACGAAAAACCCAGCTTAGTGGCCCCACTTGACGAGCAGCAAAAAAATATCTCTTCTAGTGCGCTGGCCCATTAGGATTTTCGCGGAAGCAAAACCATGCCTCCCACAAAAGAAAAAAACACTTTTTTTCGTAAAAAGAAATTCAAATTTTTTTGTCAAAAAGCTAAGAAAGACCGATGGAAAAATGAAAAGTAAAAAAAAACCTATCTAAAAAGCAGTAAACGCGTGTGGAAACAAGAAAACAAAATCCGAAGGGAGCGTCCAACCCACCCCATGTGATCATTGGGGAGGCTCCCGAAGAAGCGCTCCTCAATTAGTTGCTCTCGTTATTGCGATACTCTGCTTGATGCGGGGAGTGAAGCTCGGTGTCGCCCGCACATGCTCTGGCTGTGCCGGCACATCAAACGACTATCCCCGAGTGAGCGTTGTGGCATGCCACGTTTACGCGGGTTTGGCCGGAATTTGTTTTTTTTTTTGTGTTTTTGACATTTTATTTTATGTTTTACATGCTAATATCATTTTTTTTGCGGGTAAATGTTAATATAATTTAAGATTGCATTAACGTACTTTTATATAATGTTCATAAAACTTAAAAGTGTGTTTGTGTTTCTTTTCTAATTGTCCGTACATTTTTTAAAAATGTTTGTGAATGTTTCCAAAAAAAGTCGTGACAAACTAAAATGTTTTACCATCTTTTTAGAAATATTCATGTATTTCTTTATTGTTTTAAAGAAAGATTCATGTGTTATAGAAAGGACTCATGCAATCAAGAGAAGTTCGCATGTTTTTTTTAATGTTCATGAATTTTGAAAAGATTTTAATATATATTTTAAAAAGTGTTGGCATCTTTAAAATGTTGGTGTGATTTAAAAAAAATTGACGCACTTAAAAACATGTAATTTTAGAAAATGTTCCATGTAATTTGACATATATTCATACTTTTAAGAAAATATTCATGTACTTTAGAAAGTGTTTGCGCGTTTAAGATATAATGCCCTTGTAATTTATAAACTTGTCCCGCCTTTTAAAAAATCATCTATTTGAAAAGGTGTTAAATGCACGATTTAATATTAAATAAAAAAACCCAGAAAACCAGGGAACATATAAAAATGGAGAAAGAAAAAAGGATAAGAAGAAAAAGCCTAAACTCAGATAAAACAATAATAGAAATGGGAATTTCAGAAGAAGAAACGAAAAGGAGAAATCAAGAAATCAGAAAAACCCAAAAAGAAAAGAAAAAAGAAAAATTGAACCAATCATAAAGAATCGGACGTTGGATGACCGACTGATAGCAGATTAAAAACGGAATGTTCGACCTCATCATTTAAGGCAACAAATTATAGTTCGTTAGACTGGATACACGAGGACAAACAAAACAATGGTATGTATGCTGATGGCTGATGATTATATTTAAACGACATGACGCAGTTATATTTACAGGTTTTTGGTAACGTGGGAACTCGTCCGGGCCATCCGCGCAATCACCTCTGCTGCACTGCGCAGACAAGGCTGGCAAGCAAAGGAGGGGTAGCGTATGCCATGGACACAAGGACCGCAGGCCAGTTGTACTACGAGACACCGCCAACGCCAAGAACAAATTTTCATTTCACAGTCAAACAGGTAGAACAGGCAGAGCGGAACCATGCTGTGTGCGCTCAGTGTAATCACACAACAATTTTGTTCATGCGACTAACTTTATGTTCAACTCATGGCAGCATCTTTGTTCATCCAAAATGGTTTGTTCTTTCTACAAATTTTGTGTCTCTCGGGTTTTTGAATCACTAAGTTTTCATGTGCAATTTAATAGATCTAAAATAATCTACAGTACTTGCCTTTATTTTTCTTAGGAAAAGAGATATGCTTTTTTGTTTCTTGGTTTGGTCAGGAACCATTCGAAAATAATGGTGTGAATATGAGAATTTGTCTTCATTATCTGATTTGTATTTTGGCAAACTTCTGTCCAGCAATGCGATGGCTATACAACATATTATGAGAGACCGATCTTGTGCTAGCTATGGGTGGCGTGTTCTACATTGAATATAAAACTACCACCGAAGCTGATGGTTAACGAGCTTGATCGATTAGCTAATTTTAAGTGGCACACTAACACACAAAATAGCAGGTCAAGAAGACAAGACTTGAAGTATACTGTCTTTTATAGGGCATCAAATATAAAGGACGCCGTGTGAGAGGACCGTGTCAGTTCTGTTTGAGTATTTTCCTATGATGAGGGGGCATCAAATCGCCAATAGGTGGTTCCTCTTTTGGGCATACTTAGGAAAATAACAACCATGTCTTTATTTCACAAATTATGATCACTGGAAGAAGTGGTACCATCAAATGTGTGTATTCTATATATGTATTTAAATCTATTTAATATTTATCAACATGCAAAATCATAGAAAAAGTACATGAGTTGAATTATGAGAGTAGTGAAAGGAAAGATCCGAATGCGTAAAGATATATTCTAGAAATACATTGTTTTCAACATAAATTGACCACCATTAATCCAATTCAATATCATACTATTGGCAACCTTTTCTTTTTAATATTTTTAAAATTAAACTCTAATTGTGGAAAATTATGCTACACATCTCTATGTAATTAACAACCATTTTATACCGCATCTCATTAAATAAAACAATTAATATTGTTGTGCACATGCGAGGATCTATCTCCACAGACCTATGCAATGTCACACACTAACTAACTCCTACCTTGGGATCTAAACTTTGATTATTTATGTACAAATAAATCATCACACTCAAATGAATACAACCAATATTATTATTTACAAAATACTCTATTTATTTCTAAACACTCGCCATGCTAAAGATGATGCCCTCACATTTGGTTCAACACTCTAAAGATGATGCCGTCGCATTTGCGAGGGCCACTATGCTAGTAATAAAAACAGGAATTTCAGAAGGAAAAACGAAAAGGAGGAATCAAGAAATCAGAAAAAACAAAAAAGGAAAAATTGAACCAATCATAAGAATCCGCCATTGGATGACCGACTGATGGCAGATTAAAAACGGAATGTTCTTCCTCGTCATTTATGGCAACAAAATTTATAGTTTGTTAGACTAGATATATGAGGCACAAACAAAACAATCACATGTATGGTGATGGCTGATGATTATATTTAAACAACAGGGTGCAATTATATTTATAGGTTCTTTTTTTTTGAAACGGAGGCAAAAGATTTGCCTCATCCATTAATTAAGCAGAAGAGAATTGCCCAGTTAATCAAAGGAAAACCGGGCAAAAACCGTCACAAACCGCTGAGCAGCACACCAAGATATCCCACGCACACCTTTACAAAAAGTGCCTCGTCAAGCTAGCACACAAGCGTCATCGTCATCACTTCTCCCAACAGGCGTCATCGCCATCCCTAATCCCCGAGCAAGCGACTCCGACTTCATCGTAGATGAACGTCGAACCAACACTCACCACAGAGGCTGTGTAGGAAAACATGAAGATCCATGCCAGAACTCAACCTCCCGCATCGAGGGCGACGCAACTCCGACTCTGAAGCAAAGATCCAAAGGAGAAGTACGCAAGACTGACGTCGTGGAAGACCACCGAACAGACCACATGCTGCCTGTCATCGTTGCCACAGGGGCCCGCCGCCGCAGCTCAGACTTCACCATAACAACCAAACCGAGGTAATCCCACGAACACGCCGAAGAAGAGCCAACTACCACTGCAATGTCTCCGACTTCACTTGCCCTATCGTCGTTGCCACAGAAGCCTCGACGCCAGACCAATGCATACCACCAACCTCCCAACACACCATCTGGTCCCTCTGACCAGATTGAACTCCAAAATCGATGCCCTCGAGAGGGAAACGACGCCAACATGGTGCCAACGACCGACCCTCCGGGTCTGGGGTTTCGCCCGGAGCTGTCCCTCGCAGAGGAAGAGAGAGCATCCTGCCGATGCCTTCAAGAAGGTTACAGCATCCACAGACGCCGCCGTCATAGGCTCCGGCCATGGCCAGAGACGGGCTTTCACCCAGCCCTCGTAATCCTCTGGTCGACAGCCAATCCGGCATCTCCACATGTCCTCCACCTCGACAGCCAAAAATTGCAGCCTCTTCACCGCATCAGGAAGAGATATCTCGTCTGCAGGTCGCAGCCTAGAGCCACCACCAGGCCGGACCTGATGTAGAGAGGCCGACGGAGTCCGCCCTAGCCGCCAACCCAAGATGCGTGCCTGCCGCATCCGCACCGCGCCTCGTTGGCGCCCCTGCCAGAGCGCCTGAAACCGCGCCAACGCGCACTGCACGACCTCGCCACACCTGCGCCGTGAACCGCCGCCCCTTTCCACATCGCATGAACCGCACGGTAGGCTCTGCAGATATGCGTGCACCGCGCTCTGGAGCCTCCGTCGTGGCCTCGAGTGACCGCGTCGCTCCTTGCCGTCGTTAGAATGACGAACCCCTTGACGGCGTCCCCGAATGCCAGATCCCGCGCCGCTCGAGGCCGCCACGAGCCAACCGATGCGTCGCCCCTCCGCTCGGACCACCGGAGCCTCGTCAGCCCGCGCCGGAACTTCGCCAGCCCGCGCCGGAGCCACGCTCGCGCGCCTGCCCAAGGCCGCCACGCCACCACGCTAGATGCGCCCTTGCGCCTTGCGAAGAGATGCCCCCCGCCGCCCTCCCCGGAGCCTGACCGGGCTTTGCCGGTGGCCTCCTCAGGCGGCGGCGAGGTTGTTGTTGCCGTAGCCTCGCCTTGCCTCTCACCGGAGCTCTCACTCTCTCGCACGGACGTAGAAGAAAGGAGGAAGAAGAGCGAGGCGCACACAGCAGATATATCCGGCGCACGAACACCGCCCGGCTGCACGAACATCCATTTTTTCACTCAAGCCACAAACTCAAGCACTTGCTATAACATGCAGGGAACGGGGCTTATACACGCGCGCGCATTAACTCCGACGTCCGCTCCCGCCGCAGCCCCGCTGCCCACTTGCCCACGCCCCCGCGCTCCACGGCCTCCCGCCCCGCGCTCCACGGCCTCCCGCGCCCGCCGCGCACGTATGCCTAACGGGACGCGACCGGGTCCAGCGCCCTACGCGGTCACACCCCGACGCATTCGTCTAACTAACACACACACGCACACACTCCCGCCACGGACCCGATGCAGCTCCGACGCGTCCGGCGCGCGCACGCACACGCACCCGACGTGGTCGCCACCGTGACAAGCATGGCTTGCTGGTAACATTCACGCCCCAAGCCATGACCTTGCACATGTCAGGCTCGTCGTCGACGTCGCACCGTGGCCTCTCCTACGGCCTCCTCGATGCTTGACGCTGCCTCCATGTTATTCCTCGACGATCGCACGCCGAGCTTCTTCTCCACCGGCCACGTCGAGGTCCTCGGCGACCACGCCCTACACGCCCCGGCTCGCGCACACGATCACACACGTACTGACGTGATTGACGCGGCTGCCCTGCGCTCCGCTGGACGTGTTCTCCTCCGGTGATCCGCACGCCCTCAGCTCACGCACATGCCACGCCCTGACGCAAGCAACGTGGCCACTCGAGCTGCCTCACCCGCCGCACGAACGGCTTCTCCTCCACGCCGCCGAGCAGCCAGCGACAAACGCCGGAAGGATCAAGGATGTAGCCGAACTCGAGCACGGACTCGAGCACAATGGCGACATACGCCTCCACCCAACGTCAACCGCGCGCTCGTACGCGCGCCCGCGGTCCCGATGCGCCCGACGCGTCCAGTGCGCACCCATAACACGCACCGGTCGCGCCTGGCTCGCCGCCGCGGCTTATTGTCCTGCACCGCTGCGGCCTCAACTGCAGCGCAACACCTCCATGCCGCCATGCCGCTGTGTGTCGTTGAAACCGCCACCACGCAGGTCCTCTGCGGCCTCCTCACCGTGCCGCCGCAGCCACCGCGGCCTCCTCGCCGCGCCGTGCACTTCCATAGAACGACAGACGGCCCGAAGCATCGCGCAGCCGCCGGCAAACTCCGCCACCGCCGGCACGCCTCTGGCAAGGAGAACGACGCCCAAGATGAACCAGCTCATGATACCAAATGTTGTTGCCGTAGCCTGGCCTTGCCTCTCACCAGAGCTCTCACCCTCTCTCTCGCGGACATAGAAGAAAGGAGGAAGCAGAGCGAGGCGCACACAACAGATATATCCGGCGCACGAACGCCGCCCGGCTGCACGAACACCCATTTTTTCACTCAAGCCACAAACTCAAGCACTTGCTACAACACGCAGAACGGGGCTTATACACGCGCGCGCACCAATGCCCTGTCCGCTCCCGCCGCATCCCCGCTGCCCACTTGCCCACGCCCCTGCGCTCCACGGCCTCCCGCGCCCGCCGCGCACGTACGCCTAACGGGACGCGACTGGGTCCAGCGCCCTACGCGGTCACACCCCGGTACATTCGTCTAACTAACACACACACGCACACACTCCCGCCGCGGACCCGATGCAGCTTCGACGCGTCCGGTGCGCGCACGCACACGCACCCGACGTGGTCGCCACCGTGAGAAGCATGGCTTGCTGCTAACAGAGGTGAGGGGGTGGAGGGAGGTGGGAAGGAGGCGGCGGTGGAGGGGTTCCCCCATGCCGCCAGAGAGAGGCGACGCGGGGGTGGAGTTTAGTCGCAATGCCATTTTTATATTTATAAGTTCTTGGTAACGTGGGAACCCAGCGCCTTGGCTTGGCTGGGTCTCTATGACGGTCTCCCCCTCCCCCTGCTGCAGCAGCTGCACAGCAAATAACATAAGCGAGTAGAGTACAGGAAATGAAATCCAATGCGATGTGACCACACACAATGGAACGCCAGCCCAACTTGGTATGGAGAAAGACGTTGGGAACACCAGCCCAACTTGGTATGGAGAAAGACGTTGGGAACACCAGCCCAACACAACGGCTTTGTCTTTCGTCCCGCCATTAGCGCAATCAAGGGCTCTCCTCGATGGACTGCACCTTTGCTGCACTCGCGCGCACAAGGCTGGCAAGCAAAGAGGGGTAGCGTACGCCATGGACGTGACCTCGTTAACTACGCAAGGACCGCAGGCCAGTAGTACGTACGAGACAACGCCAAGATCAACTTAGAGCGGAACGGTGCTGTGTACGCTCAGAGTAATCACACAACAATTTTGTTCATGCGACTAACTTTATGTTCAACTCATGGCAGCATCTTTGTTCATCCAACGAGTGTAACCAACTTCTGTTGCAATGCGATGGCTATAGAACATATATGAGAGACCGATCTTGTGCTCGCTATGGGTGGCGTGGAGTGAAGCTCGGTGTCGCCACTGCGCGCTCTGGCTGTGCCGGCACATCAAGCGACCTTCCCGGAGTGATCGATTAAACGTTGTGGCATGCCACGTTTATGCGGGTCTGTCCGGAATCTTGTTTTCCTTTTTATGTTATTTGTTGCATTTTGATTTTATGTTTTAAATGTTAAGATAATATAAGATTGTATTCATGTATTTTTTTATAAAATGATCATAAGTTCATAACATTTTAAAAATGTGTTTGTGTGTTTTTTGTAATTGTCTGTAGACTTTTTAAAAATATATGTGAATGGTTGTAAAAAATCATGAAAAACTAAAATGTTATACCATCTTTTGAAAAATATTCGTGTATTTAAAAATATATATGTTTTTAAAAAGGTTCATGTGTTATAGAAAGGCACTCATGCAATAAGGAAAAAGTGCTCAGTGGCTTGCAGCTCCACGCACAACCGAAACGACGTGGCGAATCCCCTCGTGCCGTCATTTTCTTCGTACTTTTTCTATTTAGTATGTGCTAGTGGGCCGGCCTGATTAGTAGAGACGCTTCAGCGAGAGGACCTTCGGCCTCGCTGAATGCGAGATATAGCGCTCGCGCGAACGCAGCAGAATACACACAAAATGGAAAACCCAGCTTAGTTGGCCCACTTGACGAGCAGAAGAAAAATATCTCTTCTAGTGCGCCGTCCATTAGGACGCTGAGGGCAATACATAGCATTTACAGAGGAAACATCGGTTGTTGATATCACTGCTTGATGCGGTGAGTGAAGCTCGGTGCCGCCTGCGCGCGTTCTGGCTGTGCCTGCACATCAAGTGACCATCCCTGAGTGGTCGAGTGAGCGTTGCTGCATGCCACGTTTATGCAGGTTTGGCCGGATTTTTTTTTTATTTTTATGTTATTTGTTGCATTTTAATTTTAATTTTTCATGTTAAGATCATTTAAGATTATATTCAGGTATTTTTATAAAATGATCATAACATTTCAAAAATGTGTTTGTGTGTTTTTTCTAATTGTCAGTAGACTTTTTAAAAATATTTCTGAATGTTTATAAAAAAATCATGAGAAACTAAAATGTTTTACCATCTTTTGAAAAATATTAGTGTATTTAAAAATATGTTTTTAAAAAAAGTTTCTTGTGTTATAGAAAGGCACTCATGATATCAGGAAAAAGTGCTCATAAATTTTGAAAAGATTTTAATAGAAATTTGAAAAAGTGTTGGCATCTTTAAATGTTCATGTGATTTTTAAAAACTATTTACACACTTAAGAATATGTAATTTTAGGAAGTGCTCCATGTAATTTGACAAATATTCATACTTTTAATAATATATTCATGTATTTTAGAAAGTGTTTGCGCGTTTAAGATATAGTGTCCTTGTAATTTAGAAATTTCTCTCTGCTTTAAAAGTTTCATGTATTTGAAAAGATGTTAAATCTACTAGTTAATATTAAATTGAAAAAATCCAGAACACCAGGGACACAAATAAAAAATGGAGAAAGAAAAATGGGTAAGACGAAAAAGCCTAAACTCAGAGAAAACAATAATATAAACTAGAATTTCAGAAGAAAAAATGAAAAGGAGAAATCAAGATATCAGAAAAAACCTAAAAAAGAAAATTTGAACCAATCATAAAGAACCGGACGTGGCAACCAGCATGAGCGTCCCGTCCTTCCGTTGTGCGCTGCTGTATAGCGGGGTTTTTTTAAACCACATATTCATCATTACATAAAGTTTAAAAATACAACATATGTGGACCACACTGAACAATACCAGTGAGGACAGCCATCTTGGCACATAAACAAAAAACGTCTCACATAAAAAAAATTACATATAGGCTTTTAAGGGAGTCGATTGCTGAACCAAATCGTCGCCGTCCACCAACCACCAGCAACACCATTGACATCGCCATCGGAGGAGGAGACATGCACCGCAAACCAAAAAACTGTCAGAGCACTATCGCATCACTGCTTTGTGAGCCTAAGAAAGCACTACCGTAGATGACAGAGCATTTATCACTGTGGCGCGTCGACCGGGGTTCAACCCCGTGCTCCTTGGGCCTTAGATCTGCCGTCTCCGGTCGACGTAGTCGACGAAGCACACCGGATCTGCCTGCCTGCAGTCTGCAACCCAATGCGAAAACAACAATCACACTGAAGAAACCATCGTCGCCATATGAAGCAACATCCGATGGCAAACTCCTGCACAAGACGCTTTCCGCACACTCCTCAGAGCCTTTCGAAGAAGAAGCCCTGCGATGGGACCGGAGTGAGGAACACATTATTCTCCACGGCTGCATCGTCGCCATCAAGACTAAAAACGGAATGTTCTTCCTAGTCATTTCAGGCAACAAATTTATTGTTTGTTAGACTGGATATATGAGGACAAACAAAACAATGGCATGTATAGTGATGGGTGATGATTATATTTTAAACGACAGGGCAAGTGATGGCAAATATTCACAGGTTCTTGGTAATGTGGGAACCCGGCGCCTTTGCTTGGCTGGGTCTCTCTCAACGGCAAAATTTCGTGTTTTGACCCTTTTCCCTAACAATTTTACGATCTGACCCTGGTTTGAAAATATTTCGGGATTTGACCCTTTTTCTTACCGCCAGGGGAGCTGGCGGTAGGGTTATACAGCCTACCGCCAGGGTACTTATCCACGTCAGCACGCGGAAATGGCCGCCGTCCCCCTCCGTCGCACTAGCCTGTCTAACCCTACCGCCAGAGCCCCTCGCGGTAGGGTCCGGACAGTTATTTTGCCCGAAACCCCCGCGCCCCTGCCCATCTCCCCACCCCTCCCCCTCCCCCCGTCGGCAGTTCCTCATTTTCTCCCCCAAGTCGCCCCTCTCTCCCTCTCTCATCTCCTCTACTCCCCCCTCGGATCTTCATCGTTTCTTCACCGTTTTTGCGGATCGAGATGGCCCCGAAGAGAGAAACGTAAGCTCCTCCAATCCCTCCAATTAGTTTTTGCAAACTTGCTTCCGATTCGACGCATGATTTGCTTCAAATCCCTCATATTTTTGAACTTAGATTGGATTTTTTTGTACCTAAGATTGTTTTAGCTTGATTGTAGTTGTAGTTCTTAGTTCTTTAGTAAGTAGTGGTATTGAATATGAACTCCAATCAATATTCATATGTTAGTGTGAAGATGAACCCTAGTTCATACATTTTTTTGTTAAAAAAATTATGATGTAATGCATGTGGGAGGACTTGATAGTAGTTTTATGATGCATGTTGATATGATGATATGAAGATGTTGGAGGATTTTTTTTATGATATGATGCATATTGGAGTAAACAAAATATATATGATGCAAGTAGTGGATTTGGTTCGAGTAAATATGATATGGTATGATTTTGCATTTGACACATCTTGATATATGTATTTTATTTATTTGATCCATATGTGTAGGTCTGGAACAATGGCGCAACCATTGCCCATTCATCTCCAACATGACCCGTCCGGCTTGCCACTTCCGTACGTGTACGAGTCCTTCCCCGAGCTTCTGGTGCCGGTGACCGCTTCAGACGAGTTCCTACAGGAGACGAGGGCAGTATGTGCGGTGGCACGAGAGGGCAGAACGGATCGCCGACAATGTGAAGTGTTGGTCGCAGAGTGTGAAGGAGTGGAAGAGAGTGAAGGCAGAGATGGAGGGAGATCCAACTATCTGCCGTGAACGCCGGGAAGGGACCATTGAAGTTGCCAAGCAGCACTCCAACTGGGAGCTGCGCAATTTGGGCCGAAGGATCTAGTTCGAGAGCACTGCGGAGGAGAGAGCCAGGATGCCGCCCCCAAGTGCATCGACGTTCGATATCATCAGTTGGGGAAGGGCGGAGGCGAAAACTCCAGCGGGCAAGGCAAGGTGGGAGTGCTTGAACGGTCGGATGCCGACCAGCGTTCCGCCTCCGCCTGAACCGGTGGATCCGCTGCCGTATCTGTCTCCACGGCCAGACCTAACATACGAGGGAGGGGGGGAGGTTTATCCAACCTATAAACATGTCTATTGGATATGCATCTATGTTTTAGTACGGGTTGTCAATCTTTGGGACAAGTTTGCTATTATCTATTTCGTACTTATGAATCTATGTGTAATCTCTTTGATATTTGCTATATGGGACCTTTATTAATATGTGAGCTCGTATTTTGCTATTCGTGAAACTTGTGACAAAACAAAAAATCAATAAAATTTGTAAAAACCTAAACCCACGGGACCCACCGCCAGGGGACGTGGCGGTAGGGTCAGACAGCCTACCGCCAGCCCCCATGGCGGTAGGGTGAACCCTACTGCCAGGGCCATTGCAATTTCGTTACAGAAGGTTTGTACGGCAAAACCCTGCCACACCCTACCGCCAGGGACTCTGGCGGTAGGGTTATACATCCTACCGCCAGGGCCCCTGGCGGTAAGGTACTTATCCACGTCAGCACAGCCAAACGGCCGCCGTCCCCCTTCGTCACACCCTACCGCCAGGGGCTCTGGCGGTAGCCTGTCTAACCCTACCGCCAGAGGGCCTGGCGGTAGCAAAAGGGTCAAATCCCGAAGATAATTCAAACCAGGGTCAGATCCTGATTTTGTTAGGGAAAATGGTCAAAACACGAAATTTCGCCTCTCTCACCCTCCCTCTGCTGCTGCAGCAGCAGCAAACAACATAAGCGAGTAGAGTAGAGATGAAATCCACAAGGGAATCCCAACTTGGTATGGGGAAAGGCGTTGGAACACCAGCCCAACATAGTGGCTTTCGTCTTTGGTCCGGCCATCCGCACAATCCCGGGCTCTCGTGGACGAACTGCACCTTTGCTGCACTCGCGCAGACAAGGCTGGCAAGCAAAGGATGGCTAGCGTACGCCATGCACGTGACCTCAGTAACTACGCAAGGATCACGGGCCAGTAGTACTACGCGACAGGCGACACCACCGAGACCAACTTTTCACTTCACAGTCAAACAGGTAAAATCGGCAGAGCGGAATGAGGCTGTGTGCGCTCAGAGTAATCACACAATAATTTTTTGCTCATGGGACTAACTTTATGTTTAACTCATGGCATCGTCTTTCTTCATCCGAAATGTTTTGTTCTTAATACAAATTTTGTGTCACTCCGGTTCTTGAATCAATAAGTTTTCATGTGCAATTTAGTGAATCTGTAATAGTCTACTTGCCTTTATTTTCCTAGAAAGAGATATGTTTTTTGTTTCTTGGTTTGGTCAGGAACCATTCGAAAATAATTTTGTGATATGAGAATTTGTCTTCATTATCTGATTTGTATTTTGGCAAACGAGTGTAACCAACTTCTGTTGAGCAATGCGATGGCTATAGAACATATCATGAGAAACCGATCTTGTGCGGGCTATGGGTGGCATGTCGTACTTCCTCCGTCCGAAAATACTTGTCGTACAAATGGATAAAATTGGATATATCTAGAATTAAAATATGTCTAGATACATCCATTTCCCTGACAAGTATTTTCGGACGAAGGGAGTACATCGAATATAAAATAAAACTACCATCGAAGCTGATGGTTAACTAGCTTGATCGATTAGCTAATTTAAGTGGCACACTAAGACAAGACTTAAAGTATACTCCCGCGTCTATTCTGTTTGAGTATTTTCATAAGAGGCCGGGGGCATCAACTCGTCATTAGATTTTCAAGGAGCCTACTAAATCCTGGTGTATGGGACAGCATATAAAGCTTCCGTTATACAGATTTACTGCCAATAAAAAATGCACCATCTAAACATATCACGATGTGAAACAGGATTCCCAGCCCCAATTAACTTTTTCGTACTACCGGGGCTATGACTAGGTACTCCTTGGTACGTATCAATTGCGTGGGCTAGTATCCAGTACGCAGTACTACCTGCTACATACTAGGCTGCAATGGCTTCAACTGGAGCCTTTCCCATCTTTGACTCGTCTCCGCCTCTGCCATTTCGCACGCACAAAGCGTTACGTTGATGACCACGTGCTTAACTCTTCACTCTTGATCGACAAGTCTTATCTTGCTGCGATTTGCTAACTACCCCTTCTGTCCCAGCATAACTGTGAAAACTGATCATATATTTTAAAACGGAGGGAGTAGTTTACGTGGACGGTCTAAATGTTGCGACAGAGTCCCGCTCGTCGTCTCAAGATTCTATGCATGCAGATGCAGTGGATGCCCTCGGTTTGTGCGCCATGCGGTCAGTGAACCCCCCTGCCCTGCCCCTCATCAAGATGCCATGCATGCAGCGGAACCCAACCAAGTGCTAGCCTCTGTGCTGCCTGATGCATCTTGGTCGACCGAGCCGATTCCCTTTCCGGTTTCGGCAAGGATTTGCCTGCCTCCTGCATCGGTGGAGGCGCTGCCATCCCGTTTTGAGCGGTAGCGGCCTTTAGGCGCAGCACACCTCTGCATATTGCTCGGCTCGTCCCGCCTCTCTGGTCCAGCTGCAGCGAGTGGGATCTCCTGTTCCCGGATGGTCCACCGCGTCACAACTGAGCGGCAGCCTGCGCCGTGCTATGCTCCGTCCCTCAACGGTGCCTTAATTTTACATCACGAGTGCTGCAACTCGTTAAACTAACCAGTGTCTGTGTCCGGCATTCCTATGTGCATTGTCGTGTGTGGAGCAGTTTCATTGGGCAAATCATTCAAGGGTGATGCAATTACGACTAGCCATCATCAAAACAAAAAGAATGAATTGCCTGCTAATTAGGCGTAGGCTTTTGTCCTAATCTTGATAGTTCTCTAGGCAAATTTGGTGTTGAAATCTTGTTCAACATCTAGGGCTAATCCTTGCTTTGGTTCCTATTTATCTTTCCACATTCAACCCTGAATCTGTGAGATCTATCTAGCTCCCATTAGTCGGGTTGTGCTTGTAGAAACACTACAAACTTTTACACGTCTACCTATCTGTCTAACTTGAACAAGAAAAACAATGGAAAAGCTAGCCATCAGGTAGCATACCATTGTTCCTTACATGAATTTCAATCGGCAGCTACAATCCTATCATATACTCCCTTCGTTCCTAAATGCAAGTCTTTTTAGAGATTGCACTATAAACTACATACGGATGTACATAGACATATTTTAGAGTGTGAATTCGCTCATTTTGCTCCGTATGTAGTCCATAACGGAATCTCTTCAAAGACTTATATTTAGGAACGGAGGGAGTACACAATAATTAAAGTGGCTAAGATAGCTTGCCCGCCATGCATTTCAAGTGTTGGGCATGAGCTCTTGTGTGACTGACATGTGTACCTTTTTCTCAATCTGCATCACTTCTGGTTTAGTGATGGTTTTTGTCTATATTTCCTGTTCTAGGACGGTTTTGCTGATTTTCTGTTATTTACTTTCCCGTATCCCGTGGTCAGTAAGACTCCGGGTAAATATATGACACCGCCCGCTCCATCGCTCTACACATATATAGAAAGGCTCTTTCTTTCGGCCTCCTCATCGAGGGCACTCCAATTATGTCTCCCCGGATATAGCTATAGTAGAAATCACCGCCGCAAAAGATGCGTCCGGTAGTCAGTCACCAACTGTGGCGCCTCCAGATTCCTAACATCCCTGATGACCCTCCCGCCCACACAGTGGCGCGCCTGAGTGAGCGCGCAGGCTTAGGGTCATGGACGCATCATTTCATGCCGAAAATATGTCAGGAGCTTGCGGTGCTGTAGCCAGGGATGAACATGGTAACTTCCTTACGGCGGCCTCCTGGACATTACTGCATGTTTCGTCGGCAGAATCCGCAGAAATCAGGGCCATTCGAAGTGGAATTACTCTAGCGTCTAATATCGGTTGTAACAAGGTCATAACGGAATATGATTGCATGAACGCTTTGGAGGCAATTGCGCACCCGGAAGCATATATGGGACCTGATACACAAATCATTACAGAAGCCACTCTTGTAGATTTGGAGTTCTCTGCTATTACTTTCGTCCACTGTGACAGGAAAGCAAACGTAGTGGTGGATAGGTTAGCTAAGCATTGTTTTAGTATTACATTTGTCTGAATTTTGGGACGAGAATGCCCCTGACTTTATTCTTCCTCAAATTGTAAATGATATGGCTATTTTTTGAGGAATAAAGTTTTGAATTGTTCAAAAAGAAAAAACACCCTGTGAATAGTAAAACAAAAAATATTAGAAAGTAAAAAAGACATTTTTTTCTCGTCCAAGGTGCTCAGATGTGTGATGTACGTGCAATATTTCAGGGTGTTTGGACATTTGAGGAGCTTGTGGCTCCTGGAATGTCCAAACTTCACCAAATTTTGCACGGACATCACGCACAAGAGCATCTTGCACTCCAGAATAATCTGATTTTTAATTGTTTTTCCTATTTATTATGATTTTACTTTTCATCTCCGGGCCCTTCTGAGCCCTGGTGCAGATTAGCTGCGTCCAATATCGGTAATTCAATTCCAGGCATCTATCTATCATGAGTATGTATATACTGTATCATGCATGAAACATATGCCGCACGCCACAAAGCTTCATTTCTTTAGAGCACTATTTTCTGGTCAACTAAATAGTGCTTTGAGCAAATTCACTCAAATGTGTTTTTTTAGCATAACACAGTGAGGATGGCCCATACCGGTGGCCCAAATGTGCTAGCGAATATAACAAAACAACCAATATAATCAATTCAAAAGAACCTTCAAAATTCACATAAAGGAATAGACTTCTATACAAAAAATGCTTAATTTTATTACAAACATTGGTATACCATTTGGCATTTGCTATCTGTACTATGTTTTCCATCCTTCAAGCAATGGTATGAATCTCGGCTATTTTATTTGTAGTATCTACTTTCATCTATGTATCTTATGCACATGTCTTCTAAGTTGATTTGTTTATATTACAAGCAACATATTAATCCCACGATTGGGAAATATATAATTAAGTAATGATAGGTCGACTGTCTCTTTCATAACATGGTACTTTATAGTTAACATTTGTCTCGACTCCTATTAATTATGTTTTAGAAAGTTATCTCATAATCAAACATTTTGTATTGTTACATGGCAGATGTTAGTCACATTTTAGCCTAAAATGGCATTGTGGTATGTCCAGATTAAATACTATTGATGTTCAGTTTTTTATTGCGATCATTAGTCAGTTCTTCAAGTTAAATGTTTGAATGAGTTGGTAACAAATTATACTCCACTCTGTTTACTCCTCCTATCTAAAGGGAAACTTTTTAAAGTTTTGCCACATTTATAGTTGAATTATCAACATCTACAACACCAAATAATACTATATGAAATCATGTACCTTCATGGATATTGATCTCTTATTGTGAATGTGAATACTCCCTCCGTTCCTAAATATAAGACCTTTTAGAGATTCCACTATAGACTACATATGGAGCAAAATGAGTGAATCTACACTCTAAAGTATGTCTATATACATCTGTATGTAGTCCTAGTGGAATCTCTAAAAGGTCAGGAACGAAGGGAGTATTATTTTCTAAAAAAACATGAAAATTGACTTAAGATAGAACTAACATCCGAAGGAAAAAAAACGTATGGAGTATGTCGATACAGACTAAGAAAATCATATTCAAATATTATAATTCTCAGTCAGTCCATTTATAATTAACATTCTCGAAATATTTTATGAATATATTTATCTTTTATCCTTTTCTTTCATGCTCTTCCATAAAATAATGTTGAAGCATTACAATCTTCCTTACTCTTACTTATCTAATTTAGCAACAAAAATTAAGACATTTTGAAAGAATTCTATAAAAATAATCTTTTGAAAAATTGTAATATAATATTTCTCTCTAATAATTTTTGAATGTCAAGAAGCCAATACAAATGTGTTCAACTGTTTCCTGGAAACATGATGACACATACTTGGCTTTCATAAGATTTAAAGGTTAGCTAGAGGCATCCATATATTTTAGGTACTGTATTCTTAGTCATACTTTAGCATTTATATTTTTTTCCCTTTTCAATAGTATTTTGCTAAAGTAAGTTATTAGAGATGGATTTGGTTATGTATTGTTTACCATTTCCAATCCAAGTTACATGTCATTTCTGAATATTACCCGACAAATAATTTTCTATGTTTGATCATATATAAGGAAATAAGTACTTGCGCCTAAAACATCAAAAGGATGTCGCTATATTTATTTTGAAATATACTTCTGCAAGATATAGCTATATTATGTGACAAAACATGTTGGTTGAGAAAATGATGATCAACATTTGATCATGAAGAATATGCCATGTCATATAGTAATTCGATGTGATTTTTCTTTGTGAGGGTACAAATTTTATTGTATTGATGTTGTCATGTATAATGTAGCTCAAAATTAGAAGGTGATGCGATGAAATGACCAGCAACTTAGGTTGTTAGTATTTCCATGCCAACAAAACTACAACGTATAAGAGGGAATTTTAAAATAAAATGAAATAATTGTGAGTGCTCCAGATGGAGACCCCTGCTATTTCTCATTTTCCATTATACTTGATTTTTTATGGCAAAAGCTAGGATGTATGCAATCAACTTAGACAAAAGGGAGGAGACATGTGACACAGAGAACATTGCATTCTAAGTTGCGTGACATAACTATTTTTCTGAAATCACATGAAATTTTAGTCATATATCTCTTCTTGCAAAATGATAGCTTGAAAATCCATTATATTTATACTTGATGATGAATATTTATCGCCAATAGGCGGTTCCTCTTTTGGGCATACTTAGGAAAACAACAACCATGTCTTTATTTCATAAATTATGATCCCTGGAAGAAGTACCATCAAATGTGTGTATTCTGTATATGCATTTACATCTATTAATATTTATCAACATGCAAAATCATAGAAAAAGTACATGAATATAATTATGAGAGAAGTGAAAGCCAATATCCGAATGCGTAAAGATATATTTTGGAAATGCATTGTTTTCAACTTAAATTGACCACATTAATCCAATTCAATATCATACTATTGGCAACCTTTTCTTTTTGATATTTTTAAAATTAAACTCTAAATGTGGAAAATTATGCTACACATCTCTATGTAATTAACAACCATTTTATGCTGCGTCTCATTAAATAAAACAATTAATTGCTTTGCACATGCGAGGATCTATCTCCACAGACCTATGCAATGTCACACACTAACTAACTCCTACCTTGGGATCTAAACTTTGATTATTTATGTACAAATAAATCATCACAGCCAAATGAATACAACCAATATTATTATCTACAAAATACTCTATTTATTTCTAAACACTCGACATGCTAAAGATGATGCCCTCACATTTGGTTCAACAATCTAAAGATGATGCCCTCGCATTTGCGAGGGCGACTATGCTAGTAATAAAAACAGGAATTTCAGAAGAAAAAAGAAAAGGAGAAGTCAAGAAATCAGAAAAAACAAAAGAGAAGAAAAAGGAAAAATTGAACCAATCATAAAGAATCAGCCATTCGATGACCGACTGATGGCAGATTAAAAACGGAATGTTCTTCCTCGTCATTTATGGCAACAAATTTATAGTTTTTTTAGGGTAACAAATTTATAGTTTGTTAGACTAGATATATGAGGCACAAACAAAACAATGACATGTATGGTGATGGCTGATGATTACATTTAAACAACAGGGCGCAATTATATTTATAGGTTCTTGGTAACGTGGGAACCCGGGCCTTGCCTTGGCTGGGTCTCTCTCCCCCTCCCCCTGCTGCAGCAGCTGCACAGCAAATAACATAAGCGAGTAGAGTACAGAAAATGGAATCCAATGCGATGTGACCACACACAATGGAACACCAGCCCAACTTGGTATGGAGAAAGACGTTGGGAACACCAGCCCAACACAATGGCTTTGTCTTTCGTCCGGCCATTAGCGCAATCCCGGGGTCTCGTGGACGGGCTGCACCTTTGCTGCACTCGCGCACACAAGGCTGGCAAGCAAAGGAGGGGTAGCAGCGTACGCCTTAGGACGAGACCTCCTTAACTAGGCAAGGACCACGGGCACCCCCAAAATCAACTTTTCATTTCACAGTCCAACAGGTAGAACCGGCAGAGCCGAACGATGTCACACAGTAGATGAACGTCGAACCAACACTCACCACAGAGGCTGTGTAGGAAAACATGAAGATCCATGCCAGAACTCAACCTCCCGCATCAAGGGCGACGCAACTCCGACTCTGAAGCAAAGATCCAAAGGAGAACTACGCAAGACTGACGTCGTGGAAGACCACCGAACGGACCACATGCTGCCTGTCATCGTTGCCACAGGGGCCCCGCCGCCGCAGCTCAGACTTCACCATAACAACCAAACCGAGGTAATCCCACGAACACGCCGAAGAAGAGCCAACTACCACTGCAATGTCTCCGACTTCACTTGCCCTATCGTCCTTGCCACAGAAGCCTCGACGCCAGACCAATGCATACCACCAACCTCCCAACACACCATCTGGTCCCTCTGACCAGATTGAACTCCAAAATCGATGCCCTCGAGAGGGAAACGACGCCAACATGGTGCCAACGACCGACCCTCCGGGTCTGGGGTTTCGCCCGGAGCTGTCCCTCGCAGAGGAAGAGAGAGCATCCTGCCGATGCCTTCAAGAAGGTTACAACATCCACAGACGCCGCCGTCACAGGCTCCGGCCATGGCCAGAGACGGGCTTTCACCCAGCCCTCCTAATCCTCTGGTCGACAGCCAATCCGGCATCTCCACATGTCCTCCACCTAGACAGCCAAAAATTGCAGCCTCTTCACCGCATCAGGAAGAGATATCTCGTCTGCAGGTCGCAGCCTAGAGCCGCCACCAGGCCGGACCTGATGTAGAGAGGCCGACGGAGTCCGCCCTAGCCGCCAACCCAAGATGCGCGCCTGCCGCATCCGCACCGCGCCTCGTTGGCGCCCCTGCCAGAGCGCCTGAAACCGCGCCAACGCGCACTGCACGACCTCGCCACACCTGCGCCGTGAACCGCCGCCCCTTGCCACATCGCATGAACCGCACGGTAGGCTCTGCAGATATGCGTGCACCGCCCTCTGGAGCCTCCGTGGTGGCCTCGAGTGACCGCATCGCTCCTTGCCGTCGTTAGAATGACGAACCCCTTGACGGCGTCCCCGAATGCCAGATCCCGCGCCGCTTGAGGCCGCCACGAGCCAACCGATGCGTCGCCCCTCCGCTCGGACCACCGGAGCCTCGTCAGCCCGCGCCGGAACTTCGCCAGCCCGCGCCGGAGCCACGCTCGCGCGCCTGCCCAAGGCCGCCACGCCACCACGCTAGATGCGCCCTTGCGCCTTGCGAAGAGATGCCCCCCGCCGCCCTCCCTGGAGCCTGACCGGGCTTTGCCGGTGGCCTCCTCAGGCGACGGCGAGGTTGTTGTTGCCGTAGCCTCGCCTTGCCTCTCACCGGAGCTCTCACTCTCTCTCGCGCGGACGTAGAAGAAAGGAGGAAGAAGAGCGAGGCGCACACAGCAGATATATCCGGCGCACGAACACCGCCCGGCTGCACGAACATCCATTTTTTCACTCAAGCCACAAACTCAAGCACTTGCTACAACATGCAGGGAACGGGGCTTATACACGCGCGCGCATCAACTCCGACGTCCGCTCCAGCCGCAGCCCCGCTGCCCACTTGCCCACGCCCCCGCGCTCCACGGCTTCCCGCGCCCGCCGCGCACGTATGCCTAACGGGACGCGACCGGGTCCAGCGCCCTACGCGGTCACACCCCGGCGCATTCGTCTAACTAACACACACACGCACACACTCCCGCCAGGGACCCGATGCAGCTCCGACGCGTCCGGTGCGCGCACGCACACACACCCGACGTGGTCGCCACCGTGACAAGCATGGCTTGCTGGTAACATTCACGCCCCAAGCCATGACCTTGCACATGTCAGGCTCGTCGTCGACGTCGCGCCGTGGCCTCTCCTACGGCCTCCTCGATGCTTGACGCTGCCTCCATGTTATTCCTCGACGATCGCACGCCGAGCTTCTTCTCCACCGACCACGTCGAGGTCCTCGGCGACCACGCCCTGCACGCCCCGGCTCGCGCACACGATCACACACGTACTGACGTGATCGACGCGGTTGCCCTGCGCTCCGCTGGACGTGTTCTCCTCCGGTGATCCGCACGCCCTTAGCTCACGCACATGCCACGCCCTGACGCAAGCAACGTGGCCGCTCGAGCTGCCTCACCTACCGCACGAACGGCTTCTCCTCCACGCCGCCGAGCAGCCAGCGACAAACGCCGGAAGGATCAAGGATGTAGCTGAACTCGAGCACAACGGCGACATACGCCTCCACCCAACGTCAACCGCGCGCTCGTACGCGCGCCCGCGGTCCCGATGCGCCCGACGCGTCCAGTGCGCACCCATAACACGCACCGGTCGCGCCCGGCTCGCCGCCGCGGCTTATTGTCCTGCACCGCTGCGGCCTCAACTGCAGCGCAACACCTCCATGCCGCCATGCCGCTGTGTGTCGTTGAAACCGCCACCACGCAGGTCCTCTGCGGCCTCCTCACCGTGCCGCCGCAGCCACCGCGGCCTCCTCGCCGCGCCGTGCACTTCCATAGACCGACACACGGCCCGAAGCATCGCGCAGCCGCCGGCGAACTCCGCCACCACCGGCACGCCTCTGGCAAGGAGAACGACGCCCAAGATGAACCAGCTCATGATACCAAATGTTGTTGCCGTAGCCTGGCCTTGCCTCTCACCGGAGCTCTCACCCTCTCTCTCGCGGACATAGAAGAAAGGAGGAAGCAGAGCGAGGCGCACACAACAGATATATCCGGTGCACGAACGCCGCCCGGCTGCACGAACAGCCATTTTTTCACTCAAGCCACAAACTCAAGCACTTGCTACAACACGCAGAACGGGGCTTATACACGCGCGCGCACCAACGCCCCGTCCGCTCCCGCCGCAGCCCCGCTGCCCACTTGCCCACGCCCCTGCGCTCCATGGCCTGTCGCGCCCGCCGGGCACGTACGCCTAACGGGACGCGACTGGGTCCAGCGCCCTACGCGGTCACACCCCGGCACATTCGTCTAACTAACACACACACACGCACACACTCCAGCCACGGACCCGATGCAGCTTCGACGCGTCCGGTGCGCGCACGCACACGCACCCGACGTGGTCGCCACCGTGAGAAGCATGGCTTGCTGCTAACAGAGGTGAGGGGGTGGAGGGAGGTGGGAAGGAGGCGGCGGCGGAGGGGTTCCCCCGTGCCGCCAGAGAGAGGCGACGCGGGGGTGGAGTTTAGTCGCAATGCCATTTTTATATTTATAAGTTCTTGGTAACGTGGGAACCCAGCGCCTTGGCTTGGCTGGGTCTCTCTGACGGTCTCCCCCTCCCCCTGCTGCAGCAGCTGCAGAGCAAATAACATAAGCGAGTAGAGTACAGGAAATGAAATCTAATGCAATGTGACCACACACAATGGAACACCAGCCCAACTTGGTATGGAGAAAGACGTTGGGAACACCAGCCCAACTTGGTATGGAGAAAGACGTTGGGAACACCAGCCCAACACAACGGCTTTGTCTTTCGTCCGGCCATTAGCGCAATCAAGGGCTCTCCTCGATGGACTGCACCTTTGCTGCACTCGCGCACACAAGGCTGGCAAGCAAAGAGGGGTAGCGTACGCCATGGACGTGACCTCGTTAACTACGCAAGGACCGCAGGCCAGTAGTATGTACGAGACAACGCCAAGATCAACTTAGAGCGGAACGGTGCTGTGTACGCTCAGAGTAATCACACAACAATTTTGTTCATGCGACTAACTTTATGTTCAACTCATGGCAGCATCTTTGTTCATCCAACGAGTGTAACCAACTTCTGTTGCAATGCGATGGCTATAGAACATATATGAGAGACCGATCTTGTGCTCGCTATGGGTGGCGTGGAGTGAAGCTCGGTGTCGCCACTGCGCGCTCTGGCTGTGCCGGCACATCAAGCGACCTTCCCGGAGTGATCGATTGAACGTTGTGGCATGCCACGTTTATGCGGGTCTGTCCGGAATCTGGTTTTCCTTTTTATGTTATTTGTTGCATTTTGATTTTATGTTTTAAATGTTAAGATAATATAAGATTGTATTCACGTATTTTTTCATAAAATGATCATAAGTTCATAACATTTTAAAAATGTGTTTGTGTGTTTTTTGTAATTGTCTGTAGACTTTTTAAAAATATATGTGAATGGTTCTAAAAAATCATGAAAAACTAAAATGTTATACCATCTTTTGAAAAATATTCATGTATTTAAAAATATATATGTTTTTAAAAAGGTTCATGTGTTATAGAAAGGCACTCATGCAATAAGGAAAAAGTGCTCAGTGGCTTGCAGCTCCACGCACAATCGAAACGACGTGGCCAATCCCCTCGTGCCGTCATTTTCTTCGTACTTTTTCTATTTAGTATGTGCTAGTGGGCCGGCCTGATTAGTAGAGACGCTTCAGCGAGAGGACCTTCGGCCTCGCTGAATGCGAGATATAGCGCTCGCGCGAACGCAGCAGAATACACACAAAATGGAAAACCCAGCTTAGTTGGCCCACTTGACGAGCAGAAGAAAAATATCTCTTCTAGAGCGCCGTCCATTAGGACGCTGAGGGCAATACATAGCATTTACAGAGGAAACATCGGTTGTTGATATCACTGCTTGATGCGGTGAGTGAAGCTCGGTGCCGCCTGCGCGTGTTCTGGCTGTGCCTGCACATCAAGTGACCATCCCTGAGTGGTCGAGTGAGCGTTGCTGCATGCCACGTTTATGCAGGTTTGGCCGGATTATTTTTATTTTTATGTTATTTGTTGCATTTTAATTTTAATTTTTCATGTTAAGATCATTTAAGATTATATTCAGGTATTTTTATAAAATGATCATAACATTTCAAAAATGTGTTGGTGTGTTTTTTCTAATTGTCAGTAGACTTTTTAAAAATATTTCTGAATGTTTATAAAAAAATCATGAAAAACTAAAATGCTTTACCATCTTTTGAAAAATATTAGTGTATTTAAAAATATGTTTTTAAAAAAAGTTTCTTGTGTTATAGAAAGGCACTCATGCAATCAGGAAAAAGTGCTCATAAATTTTGAAAAGATTTTAATAGAAATTTGAAAAAGTGTTGGCATCTTTAAATGTTCATGTGATTTTTAAAAACTATTTACGCACTTAAGAATATGTAATTTTAGGAAGTGCTCCATGTAATTTGACAAATATTCATACTTTTAATAATATATTCATGTATTTTAGAAAGTGTTTGCGCGTTTAAGATATAGTGTCCTTGTAATTTAGAAATTTCTCCCTGCTTTAAAAGTTTCATGTATTTGAAAAGATGTTAAATGTACTAGTTAATATTAAATTGAAAAAATCCAGAACACCAGGGACACAAATAAAAAATGGAGAAAGAAAAATGGGTAAGACGAAAAAGCCTAAACTCAGAGAAAACAATAATATAAACTAGAATTTCAGAAGAAAAAATGAAAAGGAGAAATCAAGATATCAGAAAAAACCTAAAAAAGAAAATTTGAACCAATCATAAAGAACCGGACGTGGCAACCAGCATGAGCGTCCCGTCCTTCCATTGTGCGCTGCTGTATAGCGGGTTTTTTTTAAACCACATATTCATCATTACATAAAGTTTAAAAATACAACATATGTGGACCACACTGAACAATACCAGTGAGGACAGCCATCTTGGCACATAAACAAAAAATGTCTCACATAAAAAAAATTACATATAGGCTTTTAAGGGAGTCGATTGCTGAACCAAATCGTCGCCGTCCACCAACCACCAGCAACACCATTGACATCGCCATCGGAGGAGGAGACATGCACCGCAAACCGAAAAACTGTCAGAGCACTATCGCATCACTGATTTGTGAGCCTAAGAAAGCACTACCGTAGATGACAGAGCATTTATCACTGTGGCGCGTCGACCGGGGTTCAACCCCGTGCTCCTTGGGCCTTAGATCTGCCGTCTCCGGTCGACGTAGTCGACGAAGAACACCGGATCTGCCTGCCTCCAGTCTGCAACCCAATGCGAAAACAACAATCACACTGAAGAAACCATCATCGCCATATGAAGCAACATCCGATGGCAAACTCCTGCACAAGACACTTTCCACACACTCCTCAGAGCCTTTCAAAGAAGAAGCCCTGCGATGGGACCGAAGTGAGGAACACATTATTCTCCACGGCTGCATCGTCGCCATCAAGAGTAAAAACGGAATGTTCTTCCTAGTCATTTCAGGCAACAAATTTATTGTTTGATAGACTGGATATATGAGGACAAACAAAACAATGGCATGTATAGTGATGGGTGATGATTATATTTTAAACGACAGGGCAAGTGATGGCAAATTTTCACAGGTTCTTGGTAATGTGGGAACCCGGCGCCTTTGCTTGGCTGGGTCTCTCTCAACGGCAAAATTTCGTGTTTTGACCCTTTTCCCTAAAAATTTTACGATCTGACCCTGGTTTGAAAATATTTCGGGATTTGACCCTTTTTCTTACCGCCAGGGGAGCTGGCGGTAGGGTTATACAGCCTACCGCCAGGGGACCTGGCGGTAGGGTACTTATCCACGTCAGCACGCGGAAATGGCCGCCGTCCCCCTCCGTCGCACTAGCCTGTCTAACCCTACCGCCAGAGCCCCTCGCGGTAGGGTTCGGACAGTTATTTTGCCCAAAACCCCCGCGCCCCTGCCCATCTCCCCACCCCTCCCCCTACCCCCGTCGGCAGTTCCTCATTTTCTCCCCCAAGTCGCCCCTCTCTCCCTCTCTCATCTCCTCCACTCCCCCTCGGATCTTCATCGTTTCTTCACCGTTTTTGCGGATCGAGATGGCCCCGAAGAGAGAAACGTAAGCTCCTCCAATCCCTCCAATTAGTTTTTGCAAACTTGCTTCCGATTCGACGCATTATTTGCTTCAAATCCCTCATATTTTTGAACTTAGATTGGATTTTTTTGTACCTAAGATTGTTTTAGCTTGATTGTAGTTGTAGTTCTTAGTTCTTTAGTAAGTAGTGGTATTGAATATGAACTCTAATCAATATTCATATGTTAGTGTGAAGATGAACCCTAGTTCATACATTTTTTTGTTAAAAAAATTATGATGTAATGCATGTGGGAGGACTTGATAGTAGTTTTATGATGCATGTTGATATGATGATATGAAGATGTTGGAGGATTTTTTTTATGATATGATGCATGTTGATATGATGCATATTGGAGTAAACAAAATATATATGATGCAAGTAGTGGATTTGGTTGGAGTAAATATGATATGGTATGATTTTGCATTTGACACATCTTGATATATGTATTTTATTTATTTGATCCATATGTGTAGGTCTGGAACAATGGCGCAACCATTGCCCATTCATCTCCAACATGACCCGTCCGGCTTGCCACTTCCGTACGTGTACGAGTCCTTCCCCAAGCTTCTGGTGCCGGTGACCGCTTTTTCAGACGAGTTCCTACAGGAGACGAGGGCAGTGCGGTGGCACGAGAGGGCAGAACGGATCGCCGACAATGTGAAGTGTTGGTCGCAGAGTGTGAAGGAGTGGAAGAGAGTGAAGGCAGAGATGGAGGGAGATCCAACTATCTGCCGTGAATGCCGGGAAGGGACCATTGAAGTTGCCAAGCAGCACTCCAACTGGGAGCTACGCAATTTGGGCCGAAGGATCTAGTTCGAGAGCATTGCGGAGGAGAGAGCCAGGATGCCGCCCCCAAGTGCATCGACGTTCGATACCATCAGTTGGGGAAGGGCGGAGGTGAAAACTCCAGCGGGCAAGGCAAGGTGGGAGTGCTTGAACGGTCGGATGCCGACCAGCGTTCCGCCTCCGCCTGAACCGGTGGATCCGCTGCCGTATCTGTCTCCACGGCCAGACCTAACATACGAGGGGGGGGGGAGGTTTATCCAACCTATAAACATGTCTATTGGATATGCATCTATGTTTTAGTACGGGTTGTCAATCTTTGGGACAAGTTTGCTATTTGCTATTTCGTACTTATGAATCTATGTGTAAACTCTTTGATATTTGCCATGTGGGACCTTTATTAATACGTGAGCTCGTATTTTGCTATTCGTGAAACTTGTGACAAAACAAACAATCAATAAAATTTGTAAAAACCTAAACCCACGGGACGTGGCGGTAGGGTCAGACAGCCTACCGCCAGCCCCCATGGCGGTAGGGTGAACCCTACTGCCAGGGCCATTGCACATTTCGTTACAGAAGGTTTGTACGGCAAAACCCTGCCACACCCTACCGCCAGGGACTCTGGCGGTAGGGTTAGACATCCTACCGCCAGGGCCCATGGCGGTAAGGTACTTATCCACGTCAGCACAGCCAAACGGCCGCCGTCCCCCTTCGTCACACCCTACCGCCAGGGGCTCTGGCGGTAGCCTGTCTAACCCTACCGCCAGAGGGCCTGGCGGTAGCAAAAGGGTCAAATCCCGAAAATATTTCAAACCAGGGTCAGATCCTGATTTTGTTAGGGAAAATGGTCAAAACACGAAATTTTGCCTCTCTCACCCTCCCTCTGCTACTGCAGCAGCAGCAAACAACATAAGCGAGTAGAGTAGAGATGAAATCCACAATGGAATCCCAACTTGGTATGGGGAAAGGCGTTGGAACACCAGCCCAACACAGTGGCTTTCGTCTTTGGTCCGGCCATCCGCACAATCCCGGGCTCTCGTGGACGAACTGCACCTTTGCTGCACTCGCGCAGACAAGGCTGGCAAGCAAAGGATGGCTAGCATACGCCATGCACGTGACCTCAGTAACTACGCAAGGATCATGGGCCAGTAGTACTACGCGACAGGCGACACCACCGAGACCAACTTTTCACTTCACAGTCAAACAAGTAAAATCGGCAGAGCGGAATGAGGCTGTGTGCGCTCAGAGTAATCACACAATAATTTTTTGCTCATGGGACTAACTTTATGTTTAACTCATGGCATCGTCTTTCTTCATCCGAAATGTTTTGTTCTTAATACAAATTTTGTGTCACTCCGGTTCTTGAATCAATAAGTTTTCATGTGCAATTTAGTGAATCTGTAATAGTCTACTTGCCTTTATTTTCCTAGAAAGAGATATGTTTTTTGTTTCTTGGTTTGGTCAGGAACCATTCGAAAATAATTTTGTGATATGAGAATTTGTCTTCATTATCTGATTTGTATTTTGGCAAACGAGTGTAACCAACTTCTGTTGAGCAATGCGATGGCTATAGAACATATCATGAGAAACCGATCTTGTGCGGGCTATGGGTGGCATGTCGTACTCCTCCGTCCGAAAATACTTGTCGTACAAATGGATAAAATTGGATATATCTAGAATTAAAATATGTCTAAATACATCCATTTCCCCGACAAATATTTTCGGACGAAGGGAGTACATCGAATATAAAATAAAACTACCATCGAAGCTGATGGTTAACTAGCTTGATCGATTAGCTAATTTTAAGTGGCACACTAAGACAAGACTTAAAGTATACTCCCGCGTCTACTCTGTTTGAGTATTTTCATAAGAGGCCGGGGGCATCAACTCGTCATTAGATTTTCAAGGAGCCTACTAAATCCTGGTGTATGGGACAGCATATAAAGCTTCCGTTATACAGATTTACTACCAATAAAAAATGCACCATCTAAACATATCACGATGTGAAACAGGATTCCCAGCCCCAATTAACTTTTTCGTACTACCGGGGCTATGACTAGGTACTCCTTGGTACGTATCAATTGCGTGGGCTAGTATCCAGTACGCAGTACTACCTGCTACATACTAGGCTGCAATGGCTTCAACTGGAGCCTTTCCCATCTTTGACTCGTCTCCGCCTCTGCCATTTCGCACACACAAAGCGTTACGTTGATGACCACGTGCTTAACTCTTAACTCTTGATCGACAAGTCTTATCTTGCTGCGATTTGCTAACTACCCCTTCTGTCCCAGCATAACTGTGAAAACTGATCTTATATTTTAAAACGGAGGGAGTAGTTTACGTGGACGGTCTAAATGTTGCGACAGAGTCCCGCTCGTCGTCTCAAGATTCCATGCATGCAGATGCAGTGGATGCCCTCGGTTTGTGCGCCATGCGGTTAGTGAACCCCCCTGCCCTGCCCCTCATCAAGATGCCATGCATGCAGCGGAACCCAACCAAGTGCTAGCCTCTGTGCTGCCTGATGCATCTTGGTCAACCGAGCCGATTCCCTTTCCGGTTTCGGCAAGGATTCGCCTGCCTCCTGCATCGGTGGAGGCGCTGCCATCCCGTTTTGAGCGGCAGCGGCCTTTAGGCGCAGCACACCTCTGCATATTGCTCGGCTCGTCCCGCCTCTCTGGTCCAGCTGCAGCGAGTGGGATCTCCTGTTCCCGGATGGTCCACCGCGTCACAACTGAGCGGCAGCCTGCGCCGTGCTATGCTCCGTCCCTCAACGGTGCCTTAATTTTACATCACGAGTGCTGCAACTCGTTAAACTAACCAGTGTCTGTGTCCGGCATTCCTATGTGCATTGTCGTGTGTGGAGCAGTTTCGTTGGGCAAATCATTCAAGGGTGATGCAATTACGACTAGCCATCATCAAAACAAAAAGAATGAATTGCCTGCTAATTAGGCGTAGGCTTTTGTCCTAATCTTGATAGTTCTCTAGGCAAATTTGGTGTTGAAATCTTGTTCAACATCTAGGGCTAATCCTTGCTTTGGTTCCTATTTATCTTTCCACATTCAACCCTGAATCTGTGAGATCTATCTAGCTCCCATTAGTCGGGTTGTGCTTGTAGAAACACTACAAACCTTTACACGTCTACCTATCTGTCTAACTTGAACAAGAAAAACAATGGAAAAGCTAGCCATCAGGTAGCATACCATTGTTCCTTACATGAATTTCAATCGGCAGCTACAATCCTATCATATACTCCCTCCGTTCCTAAATGCAAGTCTTTTTAGAGATTGCACTATAAACTACATACGGATGTACATAGACATATTTTAGAGTGTGAATTCGCTCATTTTGCTCCGTATGTAGTCCATAACGGAATCTCTTCAAAGACTTATATTTAGGAACGGAGGGAGTACACAATAATTAAAGTGGCTAAGATAGCTTGCCCGCCATGCATTTCAAGTGTTGGGCATGAGCTCTTGTGTGACTGACATGTGTACCTTTTTCTCAATCTGCTTCACTTCTGGTTTAGTGATGGTTTTTGTCTATATTTCCTGTTCTAGGACGGTTTTGCTGATTTTCTGTTATTTACTTTCCCGTATCCCGTGGTCAGTAAGACTCCGGGTAAATATATGACACCGCCCGCTCCATCGCTCTACACATATATAGAAAGGCTCTTTCTTTCAGCCTCCTCATCGAGGGCACTCCAATTATGTCTCCCCGGATATAGCTATAGTAGAAATCACCGCCGCAAAATATGCGTCCGGTAGTCAGTCACCAACTGTGGCGCCTCCAGATTCCTAACATCCCCGATGACCCTCCCGCCCACACAGTGGCGCGCCTGAGTGAGCGCGCAGGCTTAGGGTCATGGACGACCATGGACGCATCATTTCATGCCGAAAATATGTCAGGAGCTTGCGGTGCTGTAGCCAGGGATGAACATGGTAACTTCCTTACGGCGGCCTCCTGGACATTACTGCACGTTTCGTCGGCAGAATCCGCAGAAATCAGGGCCATTCGAAGTGGAATTACTCTAGCGTCTAATATCGGTTGTAACAAGGTCATAACGGAATATGATTGCATGAACGCTTTGGAGGCAATTGCGCACCCGGAAGCATATATGGGACCTGATACACCAATCATTACAGAAGCCACTCTTGTAGATTTGGAGTTCTCTGCTATTACTTTCGTCCACTGTGACAGGAAAGCAAACGTAGTGGTGGATAGGTTAGCTAAGCATTGTTTTAGTATTACATTTGTCTGAATTTTGGGAGGAGAATGCCCCTGACTTTATTCTTCCTCAGATTGTAAATGATATGGCTATTTTTTGAGGAATAAAGTTTTGAATTGTTCAAAAAGAAAAAACACCCTGTGAGTAGTAAAATAAAAAATACTAGAAAGTTAAACAAACATTTTTTTTCTCGTCCAAGGTGCTCAGATGTGTGATGTACGTGCAATATTTCAGGGTGTTTGGACATTTGAGGAGCTTGTGGCTCCTGGAATGTCCAAACTTCACCAAAGTTTGCACGGACATCACGCACAAGAGCATCTTGCACTCCAGAATAATCTGATTTTTAATTGTTTTTCCTATTTATTATGATTTTACTGTTCATCTCCAGGCCCTTCTGAGCCCTGGTGCAGATTAGCTGCGTCCAATATCGGTAATTCAATTCCAGGCATCTATCTATCATGAGTATGTATATACTGTATCATGCATGAAACATATGCCGCACGCCACAAAGCTTCATTTCTTTAGAGCACTATTTTCTGGTCAACTAAATAGTGCTTTGAGCAAATTCACTCAAATGTGTTTTTTTAGCATAACACAGTGAGGATGGCCCATACTGGTGGCCCAAATGTGCTAGCGAATATAACAAAACAACCAATATAATCAATTCAAAAGGACCTTCAAAATTCACATGAAGGAATAGACTTCTATACAAAAAATGCTTAATTTTATTACAAACATTGGTATACCATTTGGCATTTGCTATTTGTACTATGTTTTCCATCCTTCAAGCAATGGTATGAATCTCGGCTAATTTATTTGTAGTATCTACTTTCATCTATGTATCTTATGCACATGTCTTCTAAGTTTATTTGTTTATATTACAAGCAACATATTAATCCCACGATTGGGAAATATATAATTAAGTAATGATAGGTCAACTGTCTCTTTCATAACATGGTACTTTATAGTTAACATTTGTCTCGACTCCTATTAATTATGTTTTAAAAAGTTATCTCATAATCAAACATTTTGTATTGTTACATGGCAGATGTTAGTCACATTTTAGCCTAAAATGGCATTGTGGTATGTTCAGATTAAATACTATTGATGTTCAGTTTTTTATTGCGATCATTAGTCAGTTCTTCAAGTTAAATGTTTGAATGAGTTGGTAACAAATTATACTCCACTCTGTTTACTCCTCCTATCTAAAGGGAAACTTTTTAAAGTTTTGCCACATTTATAGTTGAATTATCAACATCTACAGCACCAAATAATACTATATGAAATCATGTACCTTCATGGATATTGATCTCTTATTGTGAATGTGAATACTCCCTCCGTTCCTAAATATAAGACCTTTTAGAGATTCCACTATAGACTACATATGGAGCAAAATGAGTGAATCTACACTCTAAAGTATGTCTATATACATCTGTATGTAGTCCTAGTGGAATCTCTAAAAGGTCAGGAACGAAGGGAGTATTATTTTCTAAAAAAACATGAAAATTGACTTAAGATAGAACTAACATCCGAAGGAAAAAAAACGTATGGAGTATGTCGATACAGACTAAGAAAATCATATTCAAATATTATAATTCTCAGTCAGTCCATTTATAATTAACATTCTCGAAATATTTTATGAATATATTTATCTTTTATCCTTTTCTTTCATGCTCTTCCATAAAATAATGTTGAAGCATTACAATCTTCCTTACTCTTACTTATCTAATTTAGCAACAAAAATTAAGACATTTTGAAAGAATTCTATAAAAATAATCTTTTGAAAAATTGTAATATAATATTTCTCTCTAATAATTTTTGAATGTCAAGAAGCCAATACAAATGTGTTCAACTGTTTCCTGGAAACATGATGACACATACTTGGCTTTCATAAGATTTAAAGGTTAGCTAGAGGCATCCATATATTTTAGGTACTGTATTCTTAGTCATACTTTAGCATTTATATTTTTTTCCCTTTTCAATAGTATTTTGCTAAAGTAAGTTATTAGAGATGGATTTGGTTATGTATTGTTTACCATTTCCAATCCAAGTTACATGTCATTTCTGAATATTACCCGACAAATAATTTTCTATGTTTGATCATATATAAGGAAATAAGTACTTGCGCCTAAAACATCAAAAGGATGTCGCTATATTTATTTTGAAATATACTTCTGCAAGATATAGCTATATTATGTGACAAAACATGTTGGTTGAGAAAATGATGATCAACATTTGATCATGAAGAATATGCCATGTCATATAGTAATTCGATGTGATTTTTCTTTGTGAGGGTACAAATTTTATTGTATTGATGTTGTCATGTATAATGTAGCTCAAAATTAGAAGGTGATGCGATGAAATGACCAGCAACTTAGGTTGTTAGTATTTCCATGCCAACAAAACTACAACGTATAAGAGGGAATTTTAAAATAAAATGAAATAATTGTGAGTGCTCCAGATGGAGACCCCTGCTATTTCTCATTTTCCATTATACTTGATTTTTTATGGCAAAAGCTAGGATGTATGCAATCAACTTAGACAAAAGGGAGGAGACATGTGACACAGAGAACATTGCATTCTAAGTTGCGTGACATAACTATTTTTCTGAAATCACATGAAATTTTAGTCATATATCTCTTCTTGCAAAATGATAGCTTGAAAATCCATTATATTTATACTTGATGATGAATATTTATCGCCAATAGGTGGTTCCTCTTTTGGGCATACTTAGGAAAACAACAACCATGTCTTTATTTCATAAATTATGATCCCTGGAAGAAGTACCATCAAATGTGTGTATTCTGTATATGCATTTACATCTATTAATATTTATCAACATGCAAAATCATAGAAAAAGTACATGAATATAATTATGAGAGAAGTGAAAGCCAATATCCGAATGCGTAAAGATATATTTTGGAAATGCATTGTTTTCAACTTAAATTGACCACATTAATCCAATTCAATATCATACTATTGGCAACCTTTTCTTTTTGATATTTTTAAAATTAAACTCTAAATGTGGAAAATTATGCTACACATCTCTATGTAATTAACAACCATTTTATGCTGCGTCTCATTAAATAAAACAATTAATTGCTTTGCACATGCGAGGATCTATCTCCACAGACCTATGCAATGTCACACACTAACTAACTCCTACCTTGGGATCTAAACTTTGATTATTTATGTACAAATAAATCATCACAGCCAAATGAATACAACCAATATTATTATCTACAAAATACTCTATTTATTTCTAAACACTCGACATGCTAAAGATGATGCCCTCACATTTGGTTCAACAATCTAAAGATGATGCCCTCGCATTTGCGAGGGCGACTATGCTAGTAATAAAAACAGGAATTTCAGAAGAAAAAAGAAAAGGAGAAGTCAAGAAATCAGAAAAAACAAAAGAGAAGAACAATGAAAAATTGAACCAATCATAAAGAATCAGCCATTCGATGACCGACTGATGGCAGATTAAAAACGGAATGTTCTTCCTCGTCATTTATGGCAACAAATTTATAGTTTTTTTAGGGTAACAAATTTATAGTTTGTTAGACTAGATATATGAGGCACAAACAAAACAATGACATGTATGGTGATGGCTGATGATTATATTTAAAACAACAGGGCGCAATTATATTTATAGGTTCTTCGTAACGTGGGAACCCGGGCCTTGCCTTGGCTGGGTCTCTCTCCCCCTCCCCCTGCAGCAGCTGCACAACAAATAACATAAGCGAGTAGAGTACAGAAAATGGAATCCAATGCGATGTGACCACACACAATGGAACACCAGCCCAACTTGGTATGGAGAAAGACGTTGGGAACACCAGCCCAACACAATGGCTTTGTCTTTCGTCCGGCCATTAGCGCAATCCCGGGGTCTCGTGGACGGGCTGCACCTTTGCTGCACTCGCGCACACAAAGCTGGCAAGCAAAGGAGGGGTAGCAGCGTACGCCTTAGGACGAGACCTCCTTAACTAGGCAAGGACCACGGGCACCCCCAAAATCAACTTTTCATTTCATAGTCCAACAGGTAGAACCGGCAGAGCCGAACGATGTCACACAGTAATTTTGTTCATGTGACCTCCTAACTTTATGTTTAAGTCCTGGCAGCAACTTTCCAATTTCTTATGACTTTTGTAATTATATGTTTTTCCAAGAAAAATATATGTTTAATTATATGACTTTTGTAATTATGACTTTTGTACTTTGGCAAACGAGTGTAACCAACTTCTGTTTAGCAATCCGATGGCTATACAACATACTACCCTCGATCAGGACCTCCTCGCCACGTGCTTAACTCTTAATTCTTGATTAATTCGCCAAAAAAAGCTGTTAATTCCTCTTTGACAAGTCGATCTTGCTGCCATTTGCTAGTACTGGTAGCAGCTAACAAGGACTGCCCAATTGTTGCAGTCGCATTGGGTGAACAGAGTCCCGCGCATCGTGGCCTCCCCTGCCTGCATGGAAACATGCACCCACGGGCTGGTGCGCATCTCCTCCGTCTGCCTGGGCGTGGGCATGCATGCTGGGGCTGGGCGTGGTCCCTCTGCCCACCCGCCACGTCTCAAGATTCCATGCATGCGTGCAGTGGATACCGTGGTAGCTGATGCATCTTGGTCGCCTGCGTCCTGCCTGCGGCGCGACTGAGCCGATTCCGGTTTCGGCAAGGATTCGCCTGCCTCTCGCGTTGGTGGCGGCGCAGCCCTCCCGTTTTGAGCGGCAGCGGGCCTTTCGGCGCAGCACGCCTCTGCATCTTGGCCGCCTCGCCCCCCAGTTTTTGTTCAGTTGCGCCTGCAACGAGTGGGATCTCCTGTTCCCTCCAAGCTACAGCGCGCGTAGCAACCTGCGCCGTGCTCCTCCTCTCAACGCTGCATCACGAGTACGAGTACTACTGGAGCTCGCCAAACTAACCCGAGTGACATTCCTACGTGCATTCCATGCAAACGAAGCAAGGCAGGTGCGATTACGGCTGGCCATCAAAAAGAAGAAGAAAAGAATGGATAAACTTGTGGAACAGTAGTACAGTACAGCCGCAATCCAAATGGGGCTCCTGGCTATATATCTGCGATGGTACTCGAGTAGCGCGGGCTCCATGCTAACCCGCCGAGAGCGAGGATTTTCTTTGTCACGATACGGTCCTAGGATTTCCCGTTGATAAGATTTACACAAGTAATTCCCTGACATAACAGTACCCGTCTTATTCAGATTGATTGCCAGGCAAAGAAAAGATTATTGAGGCGCAGCAAGCAAGCCAGCAAGTCGATGAGATGCGAGGCATATCTTTACCACGCACCATCAGGTCAAAGTTGAGCCATATTCTGAAAGCTGACAAGGAGACTATTCAACTGTGGAGTTGCGGTCGAGCAGACCATGGTACCTTGCCGCATTATAACATGTGCGACGTACCATCGGCTCGTTCGACTGAGGCCCGCGTCCACGCCGCGCCACTTCAGTGCGCCATGTGTTAATATGTACTCCCTCTGTATCAAATATAAGACACCCCTAAAAAACAAAATTTAAGATGTTTTTTTGACACTATGACAGTGTCAAAAAAGTATATTCGCAAAAATAAGTGTCAACAAACGTCTTATGTTTTGATACGAAAGGAGTATGTGCAAATCGTTTTTTTAAATATTATGGAAGCAAAAGGGAAACACACAAAGGAAATGTAAGGTGTTACATGGGCAGCCTCCTCTGTATATGTACGCTTGATTGAGATCAATGTAAGGTGTGAGAATACAGTAATCTTCATGGTAATCAAAGCCTTCTCACTCATGTCTACCTCTCCTTCACTCAGCGCCGCCGCGGCGGTCGCCGCTGCGGTCTCCGGCGGCTCCTCTTCGTCTCTGCTCTTCGAAACCCACCCTCAGAGTCCCATGCCTCATGCTCCCATTAGCCCCTCCCAGCATGACCTTCCCGCTGATGCCTCTGCCCTCCCCTCTCCCGGTTACTCTCTGGCGGCAAAGCTTCCCTTCCCAAATCCCTCGGCGACTTCCCCATCACCCAATTCATCCCGTACAAGCTTGATCCCACCGCAAACAACTACTCTCGCTGGCGTCGCTCCATGACCTTCTTCCTCAACGCCTTTCATGCCTGCCGATGCCTGGCGGGGTGCAGACGTCGACATCATCCTCTAGATGCACGCCACTGTCTGCGACGATCTCGTCGATGTCATCATGGAGAACAACAAGTCCGCCTTCGCCGCCTGGCACGCCATCTGGCTTTTCTTCCTCGACAATCAATCGGCGCAACTCTTGCACCTGAGCAAGGAGTTCCGCGCCACTGTACACGGTGAGATGACTATCCGGCCTACTGTGGCCGCCTCAAGCATCTTGCTGACGCCCTCGCGGACCTGGGCGAGCCCATCTCGGATCGAGCACTCACTGAATAGATGGTGGACGGGCTGGGAGAGAAATTGGAGGTACAGGCCAAGATCTTCCAATCCCTTGATCCCTTCACCAAGTTCGTGCAGGCTCGCGCGCTTCTCCAGCTTGCCGAGGTGTCCATCGACAAGAAGGCACGCGCTGACAGCAGGTGCTCACGATCCCGAACGACTACGGCGCTGGTCGCGGCGGCGACCGTAGTGACCGCGGACCCCTCTCTGGGGACCAGACTGGTGGGTGCAGCGGCGTGGAGTCTGGTGGTCCCACTACCGGAATAGGGGCCAGTGCCGACGGCCCCCGTCGGCCTACTCCGGGAAATGCCGACAGCCGGTTCCAGGCCGTCGGCGTACAGAGGTCGTCGGGCTTACCGAGCTATGCCGACGGCCCCCGTCGGCACAGATTAGCCGTCGGCTTATCCCAGCCTACGCCTACAGCGGCCGTCGGCATACATGAGCCGTCGGCATAGTTGCGGGCCCGGTGGCCCGGCTCGTGACGAGCGGCTAACGGCGTCCGATCTATAACGACAGCCTCGACGGGCGGCCGTCGGCATAGAGGCGCGTGCCATGTCATCGATCCGAGGCGCACCGACCATCATCTATGCCGACGGCCACCGTCGGCATAGATGCCACGTCATCGATCCGCGGCGCGCCGTTCATCTGCCCCTGGCCTTAGCTATGCTGACGGCTTTGCCGTCGGCATATATATATATATTCTTTTCATATAGATTTTTTTGTTCTTTTACGTAATATTTTTAATTAACTTACATGTAGCATGTGTTAATATAATCATAAATACCTTACTTTTCGATTATATATGGAGGCCGACATGTGGAGGGGAAAACAGCCGCATCGGGGCTATACGGAGGGGACGTTCCTCCCAAGTGTTTATATGGGATGACCTACCACAACCGGGTGGTGTGGTGGCATGTCTGAAGAGGCGGCACGCGTCTCCGGGGTGTGGCCCCCCTCACGGATGGCGCCGCCGCCGGCACCTGGAGGGGGAAACGGACGCGTCGGGTCCACACGGAGGGGATGTTGCTGTGGGTTTGGCCCGGATGTTGCTCCTAGATGTCCCTATGGGTTGACCTAACACAACCGGGTGGAGAGGTCCACTGGTCAAAGCCCGTCCGTGGGAAGTCAAAGGGCTAGATTTCGTGGTCAACCGCTCCAGGGTTAGGCGCGGCGGCCCGGGGGTAGCAATGCCACCAGAGCGTCGCACCGGGCCCTCATACATGCGCGCGCGCGCGGGGGGGGGGGGGGGGGTGGCATGTCTGAAGAGGCGGCACGTGTCTCCGGGGTGTGGCCCCCCTCATGGACGGCGCCGTGATGTCTACTACACAACCTTCTTCTTGTAGATGTTATTGGGCCTCCAAATGCAGAGGTTTGTAGGACAGTAGCAAATTTCCCTGAAGTGGATGATCTAAGGTTTATCAACCCGTGGGAGGCGTAGGATGAAGATAGTCTCTCTCAAACAACCCTGCAACCAAATAACAAAGAGTCTCTTGTCTCCCCAACACACACAATACAATGGTGAATTGTATAGGTGCACTAGTTCGGCGAACAGATGGTGATACAAGTGCAATATGGATGGTAGATATAAGTTTTTGTAATCTGAAAATATAAAAACAGCAAGGTAACTAATGATAAAAGTGAGCACAAACGGTATTGCAATGCTAGGAAACAAGGCCTCATACTTTCACTAGCGCAAGTTCTCTCGACAATAATAACATAACTGGATGATATAACTATCCTTCAACATGCAACAAAGAGTCACTCCAAAGTCACTAATAGCGGAGAACAAACGAAGAGATTATCGGGGCTTCATCAGACCCATGCCTCTTACAACAAATACACCCCGCTTTGCCCAGTGCACCAAGTGAGAGAGGGAGAGGAGCCTCGCTACACGCAACGCTGCACAGGTTTCACTAGGGTGCGCCTTGTGGCGAAGGGGGGGAGGCAGCCCGATGGTGGTTGCCCTAGGCTTCCTCCCATGGCGATTGCGGCGGGCATCGCGGGAGAGAAGTTTTTCATTGTTAATACCATGGGACTAGTATTTTTTAAATGAAACTCATGTTAAAGTGGCAAGAGAATTTTTTTTTGAGTTGGCCTTTTTTGTGTGAAAAGGATGAGATCTATTGTAAAAGATCATCGAAAGTATAAATCATCTTAAATATAATAAAAATTACATCGAGATTTCAAGACCATCGAATAACCACTGTTACTGTCAGAAAGAGCCGCCGACGCGTTGATGTCGTCGCTCCCCTACCAGAGCCGACCTGACCTTGTCGATGACAATGAGTCTTCTTTTGGAAATATGCCCTAGAGGCAATAATAAATGGTTATTATTATATTTCTTTGTTCATGATAATTGTCTATTATTCATGCTATAATTGTATTGTCCGGAAATCGTAATACATGTGTGAATACATAGACCACAACGTGTCCCTAGTAAGCCTCTAGTTGACTAGCTCGTTGATCAACATATAGTCATGGTTTCCTGACTATGGACATTGGATGTCATTGATAACGGGATCACATCATTAGGAGAATGATGTGATGGACAAGACCCAATCCTAAGCATAGCATAAAAGATCGTGTAGTTTCGTTTGCTAGAGCTTTTCCAATGTCAAGTATCTTTTCCTTAGACCATGAGATCGTGCAACTCCCGGATACCATAGGAGTGCTTTGGGTGTGCCAAACGTCACAACGTAACTGGGTGACTATAAAGGTGCACTATGGGTATCTCCGAAAGTGTCTGTTGGGTTGGCACGGATCGAGACTGGGATTTGTCACTCCGTGTGACGGAGAGGTATCTCTGGGCCCACTCGGTAATGCATCATCATAATGAGCTCAATGTGACTAAGGCGTTAGTCACGGGATCATGCATTGCGGTATGAGTAAAGAGACTTGCCGGTAACGAGATTGAACAAGGTATTGGGATACCGACGATCGAATCTCGGGCAAGTAACATACCGTTTGACAAAGGGAATTGCATACGGATTGATTGAATCCTCGACACCGTGGTTCATCCGATGAGATCATCGTGGAGCATGTGGGAGCCAACATGGGTATCCAGATCCCGCTGTTGGTTATTGACCGGAGAGGCGTCTCGGTCATGTCTGCATGTCTCCCGAACCCGTAGGGTCTACACACTTAAGGTCCGGTGACGCTAGGGTTGTAGAGATATATGTATGCGGAAACCCGAAAGTTGTTCGGAGTCCGGGATGAGATCCCGGACGTCACGAGAGGTTCCGGAATGGTCCGGAGGTGAAGAATTATATATAGGAAGTCCAGTTTCGGCCACCGGGAAAGTTTCGGGGGTTATCGGTATTGTACCGGGACCACCGGAAGGGTCCCGGGGGTCCACCGGGTGGGGCCACCTGTCCCGGAGGGCCCCGTGGGCTGAAAGTGGAAGGGAACCAGCCCCTAGTGGGCTGGGGCGCCCCCCTTGGCCCCCCCCATGCGCCTATGGTTGGGAACCCTAGGGGGGGAGTTCTCCCTTGCCTTGGGGGGCAAGGCACCCCTTCCCCCCCACTTGGCCGCCGCCCCCCCTCTTGGATCTGATCCCCAGGGCCGGCGCCCCCCCCCCAGGGGGCCTATATAAAGGGGGGAGGGAGGGCAGCACACAACAGCCTTGGGCGCCTCCCTCCTCCCTGCTACACCTCTCTCTCTCTCGCAGAAGCTTGGCGAAGCCCTGCCGGAGACCCGCTACATCCACCACCACGCCGTCGTGCTGCTGGATCTCCATCAACCTCTCCTTCCCCCTTGCTGGATCAAGAAGGAGGAGACGTCGCTGCACCGTACGTGTGTTGAACGCGGAGGTGCCGTCCGTTTGGCACTCGGTCATCGGTGATTTGGATCACAGCGAGTACGACTCCGTCATCCACGTTCATTGGAACGCTTCCGCTCGCGATCTACAAGGGTACGTAGATCCACTCCTTTCCCCTCGTTGCTAGTAGATTCCATAGATGCATCTTGGTGAGCGTAGGAAAATTTTAAATTATGCTACGATTCCCATCAGTGGCATCATGAGCCAGGTCTATGCGTAGTTACTATGCACGAGTAGAACACAAAGCAGTTGTGGGCATTGAGTTTGCCAATTCTTCTTGCCGCTACTAGTCGTTTCTTGTTTCGGCGGCATTGTAGGATGAAGCGGCCCGGACCGACCTTACACGTACGCTTACGTGAGACAGGTTCCACCGACTGACATGCACTAGTTGCATAAGGTGGCTAGCGGGTGTCTGTCTCTCCTACTTTAGTCGGAACGGATTCGATGAAAAGGGTCCTTATGAAGGGTAAATAGAAATTGGCAAATCACGTTGTGGTCATACGTAGGTAAGAAAACGTTCTTGCTAGAAACCTACAAACCACGTAAAAACTTGCAACAACAATTAGAGGACGTCTAACTTGTTTTTGCAGCAAGTGATATATGTGATATGATATGGCCAGAAGATGTGATGAATGATATATGTGATGTATGAGATTGATCATATTCTTGTAATAGGAATCACGACTTGCATGTCGATGAGTATGACAACCGGCAGGAGCCATAGGAGTTGTCTTTATTATTTTGCATGACCTGCGTGTCATTAAATAAACGCCATGTAATTTACTTTACTTTGTTGCTAAACGCGTTAGCCATACAAGTAGAAGTAATCATTGGCGTGACAACTTCATGAAGACACAATGATGGAGATCATGATGATGGAGATCATGGTGTCATGCCGGTGACGAAGATGATCATAGTGCCCCGAAGATGGAGATCAAAGGAGCATGATGATATTGGCCATATCATGTCACTATTTGATTGCATGTGATGTTTATCATGTTTTTGCATCTTATTTGCTTAGAACGACGGTAGCAAGTAGGATGATCCCTTATAATAATTTCAAGAAAGTGTTCACCCTAACTGTGCACTGTTGCGAAGGTTCGTTGTTTCGAAGCACCACGTGATGATCGGGTGTGATAGATCCTAACGTTCGAATACAACGGGTGTTGACGAGCCTAGCATGTACAGACATGGCCTCGGAACACACGCAATACACTTTGGTTGACTTGACGAGCCTAGCATGTACAGACATGGCCTCGGAACACGGAGGACCGAAAGGTCGAGCATGAGTCGTATAGAAGATACGATCAACATGGAGATGTTCACCGATCTTGACTAGTCCGTCTCACGTGATGATCGGACACGGCCTAGTTGAACTCGGATCATGTTTCACTTAGATGACTAGAGGGATGTCTATCTGAGTGGGAGTTCATTAAATAATTTGATTATATGAACTTAATTATCATGAACTTAGTCTAAAATCTTTACACTATGTATTGTAGATCAAATGGCCCACGTTGTCCTCAATTTCAACGCGTTCCTAGAGAAAACCAAGCTGAAAGATGATGGCAGCAACTATACGGACTGGGTCCGGAACCTGAGGATCGTCCTCATAGCAGCCAAGAAAGATTATGTCTTAGAAGCACCGCTAGGTGAAGCACCAATCCCTGAGAACCAAGACGTTATGAACGCTTGGCAGCAGCGTGCTGATGATTACTCCCTCGTTCAGTGCGGGCATGCTTTACAGCTTAGAACCGGGTCTCCAAAAGCGTTTTGAGAAACATGGAGCATATGAGATGTTCGAGGAGCTGAAACTGGTTTTTCAAGCTCATGCCCGGGTCGAGAGATATGATGTCTCCGACAAGTTCTTCAGCTGTAAAATGGAGGAGAACAGTTCTGTTAGTGAGCATATACTCAGAATGTCTGGGTTGCACAACCGCTTGTCTCAGCTGGGAGTTAATCTCCCGGATGACGCGGTCATTGACAGAATCCTCCAGTCACTTCCACCAAGCTACAAGAGCTTTGTGATGAACTACAATATGCAGGGGATGGAAAAGACCATTCCCGAGGTATATTCAATGCTAAAATCAGCTGAGGTAGAGATCAGAAAAGAACATCAAGTGTTGATGGTGAATAAAACCACTAAGTTCAGGAAGGGCAAGGGTAAGAAGAACTTCAAGAAGGACGGCAAGGGAGTTGCCGCGCCCGGTAAGCCAGTTATCGGGAAGAAGTCAAAGAATGGACCCAAGCCCGAGACTGAGTGCTTTTATTGCAAGGGAAGTGGTCACTGGAAGCGGAACTGCCCCAAATATTTAGCAGACAAGAAGAAGGCCGGCAACACCCAAGGTATATGTGATATACAAGTAATTGATGTGTACCTTACCAGTACTCGTAGTAGCTCCTGGGTATTTGATACCGGTGCGGTTGCTCATATTTGTAACTCAAAGCAGGAACTACGGAATAAACGGAGACTGGCGAAGGACGAGGTGACTATGCGTGTCGGGAATGGTTCCAAGGTTGATATGATCGCCGTCGGCACGCTACCTCTGCATCTACCCACAGGATTAGTTTTAAACCTCAATAATTGTTATTTAGTGCCAGCTTTGAGCATGAACATTGTATCTGGATCTCGTTTAATTCGAGATGGCTACTCATTTAAATCTGAGAATAATGGTTGTTCTATTTATTTGAGAGATATGTTTTATGGTCATGCCCCGCTGGTCAATGGTTTATTTTTGATGAATCTCGAACGTGATGTTACACATGTTCATAGTGTGAATACCAAAAGATGTAAAGTTGATAACGATAGTCCCACATACTTGTGGCACTGCCGCCTTGGTCACATTGGTGTCAAGCGCATGAAGAAGCTCCATGCAGATGGACTTTTGGAGTCTCTTGATTACGAATCATTTGACACGTGCGAACCATGCCTCATGGGTAAGATGACCAAGACTCCGTTCTCCGGAACAATGGAGCGAGCAACCAACTTATTGGAAATCATACATACCGATGTGTGCGGTCCAATGAGTGTTGAGGCTCGCGGAGGATATCGTTATGTTCTCACTCTCACTGATGATTTAAGTAGATATGGGTATGTCTACCTAATGAAACACAAGTCTAAAACCTTTGAAAAGTTCAAGGAATTTCAGAGTGAAGTTGAGAATCAACGTGACAGAAAAATAAAATTCTTACGATCAGATCGTGGTGGAGAATATTTAAGTCACGAATTTGGTACACACTTAAGGAAATGTGGAATAGTTTCACAACTTACGCCGCCTGGAACACCTCAGAGAAATGGTGTGTCCGAACGTCATAATCGCACTCTATTGGATATGGTGCGATCTATGATGTCTCTTACCGATTTACCGCTCTCATTTTGGGGTTATGCTTTAGAGACTGCCGCATTCACTTTAAATAGGGCTCCGTCGAAATCCGTTGAGACGACACCGTATGAATTATGGTTTGGGAAGAAACCTAAGCTGTCGTTTCTAAAAGTTTGGGGATGCGATGCTTATGTCAAGAAACTTCAACCTGAAAAGCTCGAACCCAAATCGGAAAAATGCGTCTTCATAGGATACCCTAAGGAAACTATTGGGTATACCTTCTACCTCAGATCCGAAGGCAAGATCTTCGTTGCCAAGAACGGGTCCTTTCTAGAGAAGGATTTTCTCTCGAAAGAGTTGAGTGGGAGGAAAGTGGAACTTGATGAGGTGATAGTCACCCCCTCTGAACCGGAAAGTAGCGCAACGCGGGAAAATGTTCCTGTGGTGCCTACACCGACTGGGGAGGAAGTTAATGATGATGATCATGAAACTTCAGATCAAGTTACTGAACTTCGTAGGTCCACAAGGACACGTTCCGCACCAGAGTGGTACGGCAACCCTGTCCTGGAAATCATGTTGTTAGACAACGGTGAACCTTCGAACTATGAAGAAGCGATGGCGGACCCGGATTCCGACAAATGGCTAGAAGCCATGAAATCCGAGATAGAATCCATGTATGAAAACAAAGTATGGACTTTGACTGACTTGCCCGATGAGCGGCGAGCCATAGAAAACAAATGGATCTTTAAGAAGAAGAAGACGGACGCGGATGGTAATGTGACCATCTACAAAGCTCGACTTGTCGCTAAGGGTTATCGACAAGTTCAAGGGGTTGACTACGATGAGACTTTCTCACCCGTAGCGAAGCTGAAGTCCGTCCGAATCATGTTAGCAATTGCCGCATACTATGATTATGAGATATGGCAGATGGACGTCAAAACGGCATTCCTTAACGGCTTCCTTAAGGAAGAGTTGTATATGATGCAGCCAGAAGGTTTTGTCGATCCTAAGAATGCTAACAAAGTATGCAAGCTCCAACGCTCAATCTATGGGCTGGTGCAAGCATCTCGGAGTTGGAACATTCGCTTTGATGAGATGATCAAAGCGTTTGGGTTCACACAGACTTATGGAGAAGCCTGTGTTTACAAGAAAGTGAGTGGGAGCTCTGTAGCATTTCTCATATTATATGTGGATGACATACTGTTGATGGGAAATGATATAGAATTCTTGGAAAGTATAAAGGCCTATTTGAATAAGTGTTTTTCAATGAAGGACCTTGGAGAAGCTGCTTATATATTAGGCATCAAGATCTATAGAGATAGATCAAGACGCCTCATTGGTCTTTCACAGAGTACATACCTTGACAAGATATTGAAGAAGTTCAATATGGATCAGTCCAAGAAGGGGTTCTTGCCTGTATTGCAAGGTGTGCAATTGAGCACGGCTCAATGCCCGACCACGGCAGAAGATATAGAAGAGATGAGTGTCATCCCCTATGCCTCGGCCATAGGGTCTATTATGTATGCCATGCTGTGTACCAGACCTGATGTAAACCTTGCCGTAAGTTTGGTAGGGAGGTACCAAAGTAATCCCGGCAAGGAACACTGGACAGCGGTCAAGAATATCCTGAAGTACCTGAAGAGGACTAAGGATAAGTTTCTCGTTTATGGAGGTGACGAAGAGCTCGTCGTAAAGGGTTACGTCGACGCTAGCTTCGACACTGATCTGGATGACTCTAAGTCTCAAACCGGATACGTGTATATTTTGAATGGAGGAGCAGTAAGCTGGTGCAGTTGCAAGCAAAGCGTCGTGGCAGGATCTACATGTGAAGCGGAGTACATGGCAGCCTCGGAGGCAGCACAGGAAGCAGTCTGGATGAAGGAGTTCATTACCGACCTAGGGGTGATTCCCAATGCGTCGGGCCCGATGACTCTCTTCTGTGACAACACTGGAGCTATTGCCCTTGCGAAGGAGCCCAGGTTTCACAGGAAGACCAGGCATATCAAGCGTCGCTTCAACTCCATTCGTGAAAGTGTTCAAAATGGAGACATAGATATTTGTAAAGTACACACGGACCTGAATGTAGCAGATCCGTTGACTAAACCTCTCCCTAGGGCAAAACATGATGAACACCAGAACGCAATGGGTGTTCGATTCATCACAATGTAACTAGATTATTGACTCTAGTGCAAGTGGGAGACTGTTGGAAATATGCCCTAGAGGCAATAATAAATGGTTATTATTATATTTCTTTGTTCATGATAATTGTCTATTATTCATGCTATAATTGTATTGTCCGGAAGTCGTAATACATGTGTGAATACATAGACCACAACGTGTCCCTAGTAAGCCTCTAGTTGACTAGCTCGTTGATCAACAGATAGTCATGGTTTCCTGACTATGGACATTGGATGTCATTGATAACGGGATCACATCATTAGGAGAATGATGTGATGGACAAGACCCAATCCTAAGCATAGCATAAAAGATCGTGTAGTTTCGTTTGCTAGAGCTTTTCCAATGTCAAGTATCTTTTCCTTAGACCATGAGATCGTGCAACTCCCGGATACCATAGGAGTGCTTTGGGTGTGCCAAACGTCACAACGTAACTGGGTGACTATAAAGGTGCACTACGGGTATCTCCGAAAGTGTCTGTTGGGTTGGCACGGATCGAGACTGGGATTTGTCACTCCGTGTGACGGAGAAGTATCTCTGGGCCCACTCGGTAATGCATCATCATAATGAGCTCAATGTGACTAAGGCGTTAGTCACGGGATCATGCATTGCGGTACGAGTAAAGAGACTTGCCGGTAACGAGATTGAACAAGGTATTGGGATACCGACGATCGAATCTCGGGCAAGTAACATACCGTTTGACAAAGGGAATTGCATACGGATTGATTGAATCCTCGACACCATGGTTCATCCGATGAGATCATCGTGGAGCATGTGGGAGCCAACATGGGTATCCAGATCCCGCTGTTGGTTATTGACCGGAGAGGCGTCTCGGTCATGTCTGCATGTCTCCCGAACCCGTAGGGTCTACACACTTAAGGTCCGGTGACGCTAGGGTTGTAGAGATATATGTATGCGGAAACCCGAAAGTTGTTCGGAGTCTGGGATGAGATCCCGGACGTCACGAGAGGTTCCGGAATGGTCCGGAGGTGAAGAATTATATATAGGAAGTCCAGTTTCGGCCACCGGGAAAGTTTCGGGGGTTATCGGTATTGTACCGGGACCACCGGAAGGGTCCCGGGGGTCCACCGGGTGGGGCCACCTGTCCCGGAGGGCCCCGTGGGCTGAAAGTGGAAGGGAACCAGCCCCTAGTGGGCTGGGGCGCCCCCCTTGGGCCTCCCCCCCATGCGCCTAGGGTTGGGAACCCTAGGGGGGAGTTCTCCCTTGCCTTGGGGGGCAAGGCACCCCTTCCCCCCCACTTGGCCGCCGCCCCCCTCTTGGATCTGATCCCCAGGGCCGGCGCCCCCCAGGGGGCCTATATAAAGGGGGGGAGGGAGGGCAGCACACAACAGCCTTGGGCGCCTCCCTCCTCCCTGCTACACCTCTCTCTCTCTCGCAGAAGCTTGGCGAAGCCCTGCCGGAGACCCGCTACATCCACCACCACGCCGTCGTGCTGCTAGATCTCCATGAACCTCTCCTTCCCCCTTGCTGGATCAAGAAGGAGGAGACGTCGCTGCACCGTACGTGTGTTGAACGCGGAGGTGCCGTCCGTTCGGCACTCGGTCATCGGTGATTTGGATCACGGCGAGTACGACTCCGTCATCCACGTTCATTGGAACGCTTCTGCTCGCGATCTACAATGGTACGTAGATCCACTCCTTTCCCCTCGTTGCTAGTAGATTCCATAGATGCATCTTGGTGAGCGTAGGAAAATTTTAAATTATGCTACGATTCCCATCATCTTCGTGCACATGCCCCTAAGGGCCAGCGCCCTGGAGCCATAGTCGTCGCGGTTGAACCCTTGCATAGATCTGAAGCATCGGACACCAACTCTCGGCACATGACAGGAAACTCTAACCTCAGCGCCCCAAGGAGACGGCAAGAATCTATGCCGGAGCTTCGTCGACTACGTCCAAAAGTACCAACTCCAGGAGGATTGAAACTCGGAAGACAAACTCAAAGAAGAAGCGTCGCCATCCTTCCGAGTGCCGCACCTACGAGGACTAAAAATCCTAACCTGAACTGCCAACCGAAGTGGAGGCACCAGGATTCTCCTCCCCGTCACCGGCCGCCGGGGCGTCATGCAAAGGGAAGGCGAAACCACGGGCTCGGCGGTGAAGTCTGGAGGGGAGAATTTGCGCCAACCATCTAGGGTGAATCCACAAGCTCGTGGATGAAGTCTGGGGAGAAAAGTTTGCCCTAACCACCTAGGGTTAACGGAAAAAATGAGAGCAAGTCCCTGGAAAACAATAACCTCTTGTTTGAGTTGGTTCTCTCTTGCTTTACCCAATCAAACTTTTTATATATGGCCTCACAAGAGTATCATTCAAGATAATGCAGCATCCGAAGATTAAAAAAGAAAACATCCGTGTTTTGCTTCTCCCGAAGGAAGAGAAGACCGAAAAGAGTGTCGTTTGGATTTACAGCGAGCTTGCCCATTGTCCTTTGGATTTACTCGTTGGAGAATCACGAGCTGAACCGAGCTGCCGATTGCGGATCTTTTGCTTGCGCTGCAAATCCGGGACAGTGCAGGTAGTCAGCGCTGCGAATTAAAATCGCTTTCGGGGTTTCCTTTTCGTTGGGCGCGCCGGACGAGTGAAAATCTGTTCTAGCATGTACAAGCTTGTTAGATTGTATTTTGGGCGGTGTCGACTGTATTTTGGACACGGTTGACTATAGTATTTTGGACTTGTGGGTGAACTATAGTCTTTTGTGGCCTATGTGTACTAGTAAAAGGGCCAACTCTATGTACTTGAATGATTATGTAAGAACAATTTTCAATGTCAAGTGCTTTAAAAATTAGTTTGTTCAGACTTGCAAAAGAATCTGTATTGTGTTCAACTTTCTGCTGTTGTGTTGTGCTTAAGCTTCTAGTAAGTTTAGGAAGTTGTATCTGTATTGAAGTGTTGGGACGTACTCCTTTTTTGTTGAAGTTTGCTAAACTGAACTGTACTGTATTGTGTTAACTGAACCAATGGTCTGCTCTATTCTTTGTCTGAAGAAACTGCACTCTGTTTTTTGTTGTTTTGTCCACTCATTCAGTTTCTTTTGGCTGTGAACTGCTGCTGGTCGCTGGATCAATTCCAACAGTGGATGAGAGGGGGCAAGGTACGCTGTGCCTTGGCCACAGTAAGGCACTGGATCTCAGTGCGTTGAAGTCATAGCTCACCGAGCGAGGAAATTTGCCTTATAGACGAAATCAAATCACAGAATGAACTATCCGTGAAACTATTTCACGCGGCTGATCTTTTTGTGTGACGCCCGACACGAAGGCGTCACACTACACTGTGCAACGCCTCACAGATAGGCGCTACACGGCCAGCATCGCACCCGTGTGATCAGAAAATTACTAAGTCAGTGTGCAGCGCCTGAGAGCTAGGCGCTACACTATATAGTGTGGCTTGACAGTTAATTATGAAGAGAAAAAGAAAATCAGATTAATTCAGGCTTTTCAATCCTGGGACGCCCCATCTAGCTTCAGTGTGGCAGGATTTTTAGGGTATATATAAATTAATTGACTTGTTATGGCTGCAGATTATTTCCTTGTCATGGCCGTAGAACTATAGTCTTCATGATATTGTCGTTGGATCACAAGACAGATGTTACATTATATATTCTTATTACATTATATATTCATACTAAGATTTATCATATTTCTACATTATGTCGCTTATCCGATCATTGCTTCTTGGTCCCCCGGTCATTGGATTTTTGGCCCCCCTATACTCAAATCCTGGCTCCGCCCCTGACGACAGGTGAAGATAAGGATGCAGACATGCATGGGCTGTGCCTCAGCTGGAGTACGGACCGGAGAGAGGTGGCTTCCGTTTCTTTACTCCACTACACGTTTTTACTGTTTGCAGGAGAGGGAGAGGGCGAGAAAGACCAACTCCCCACGATACTTTGCTGCTGCTGAGTTGCTTGTGCTCGTGACTTGGTTGAGTAGGAGTAGTAGTGTAGCATCCGCCTACATAAACGCCCATACAGCAGTGTAGTCCACTCCACACCACATCTTTTTTACTCCCTCTGTATAGGTGTGTAAGTCACCTTATGAAAACAAAATAATCCCAAAACACTTAGGCACGATACATTAACTCCCTTCTCGTTTTTTATTTTGTGACATATTAACCAATAAGAGATGTGGGCCGTGCATTCTTTCAATGACTTGAGACTACCAAACATGATATGCAGTGGTTAGTTCATTGCATGCAATGCTATTAATTTTCAAAAAGACATTAAGTTTTCTCGTTTTCCTCTCCGCCTTGATCGCGGTGCATAACGTAAGATGACTTACACACCTAGACGGAGGGAGTATCAAACATGACATGCAGTGGCTAGTTCATTGCATGCAATGCTATTAATTTTCAAACATGACATGCAGTGGCTAGTTCTTTTAGTGCGCTGGCCCATTAGGACGCTATGGGAAAAATCACTAGTTGAGTACTCCTTCCAAAGATGTGCGCCGCTTGTCGCAACCTGTGACTTTTCCATTTTTTGTAGACCCATTTATTCAAAACGTTTTCTCTCTTAAACCGTGCGTCCAAATCTTGAACCGTTTTCACCATTGGATTCCCTACGTCAAGATCTTCAAAACTAGATCTCATGTTGATAGGTTTTGACGACATTTTTTCACGAAAAAACCGAACGAAAAACCAAACCGAAAGAACGTATTCCCTTTCTAGAAGCCGTTTTCCGTGAGGCATGACCATGGCTGTCCCGGAAGCAAATTCGTGCCTCTCGCGGAAGCAAAACCGGGCCTTTAGCGCAGAAAAAAGAGAAAAACAATTCTTCGTTTATGAGAGGCACGTCCATGCCTCTCGCGGAAGCAAAACCGTGCCTCTCGCGTAAACAAAACCATTCCTTTCACGGAAGAAAAAACAAAGAAAAATGTTTTTTTCGTTTCCGAGAAGCACGACCGTGCCTCTCGCGGAAGCAAAACCGTGTCTCTCACGAAAGAGAAAAAAAAGAAAAAAACGTGTCGTTGAAAAAAAGAAAGAGAAAACGCGTTTCTTTCCGTTTCCGAGAAGCACAGACGTGCTTCTCGCGGAAGCAAAATATTAATCAAGCATTTGAAAAGAGTTTAAAGTTTGTATAGGAAAAAAGTTGCCCATATATATAAAAAATGTTAAACTTGTACTTGTAAAATGATAATCAAGCATTTAAAAAATAAAAATGTGTCTAGAAAAGTTGTTTCTATCTATTAAAAAAAGTTAATGTTTTACTTGAATTTTTTTAACCATGCATTAGAAAAATTGTTGGTGACATACAAAAATGTACAATGAAAACCAAAAGAAACGAGGAAAACAATAAATGTAACCCAAAAAATAAATAAAATAATCAAAGAACGGAGAAGAATGAAAGAAGGAAAATGAGAAATCAAAAAAGTAAAAAAACAATGCAAAAACAAAGTGTAACCAAAAGAAAAACAAGGTATAATGACGAAATATATAGTCAGAGAAGAAATAAGAAAAGCAAACAAAGAACCAAAGAAGCAAAAAAAAGGAGAAACAAAAAAAGTCTCTACTACCTCAAGTAGTGTGCGCCTCCTATGTAAACACGAATGTGTCAGTGGCGCAGTGTCTAGCGGCTCCACGCACAATGGAAACGACCCATGTTTGATTCACCTCGCGCCACTATTTTCTTTCTCTATTTTTGTGTGTGTTAGTGGGCCGGTCCGATTAGTCGAGACGTTTAAGTGAGAGGACCTTCGGTCTCGGTGAATGTGAGATACAGGGCTGGCGCGAAGGCAACAGAATACAGACAAAACGAAAAACCCAGCTTAGTCGCCCCACTTGACGAGCAGCAGAAAAGTACCTCTTCTAGTGCGCCATCCCATTCGGACGCTGCGGGCAAAATCATTAATTGAGTACTCCTTCTAAAGATGTGCGCCATTTGTCGTAATTTGAGAGTTTTTCTTTTTTTAGATCCGTTTATTTAAAATATTTTATCTCTTAAACCGCGCGTCCAAATCTCGAACCGTTTTCCCATCGAATTCCTCATGTCGAGATCTTCAAAACCGTATGTAAACACGAATGTGTCAGTGGCGTAGTGGCTAGCGGATCCACGCACAATGGAAACGTCCCGGGTTCAAATCCCCTCGCGCAGCTATTTTCTTCCTACTTTCTCTATTTTTGTATGTGTTAGTGGGCCGACCCGATTAGTCGAGACGTTTTAGCGAGAGGACCTTTGGTCACGCTAAATGCGAGATATAGAGCTGGCACGAATGCAACAGAGTACAGACAAAACGAAAAACCTAGTTTAGTCGGCCCACTTGACGAGCAGCATGTAAATATCTCTTTTAGTGCGCCGGCCCATTAGGACGCTGTGGGCAAAATCACTAGTTGAGTACTCGTTCCAAAGATGTGCGCCACTTGTCGCAACCTGTGAATTTTCCCATTTTTTAGGTCAGTTTATTCAAAACGTTTTCTTTCTTAAACCGTACGTCCAAATCTCGAACCGTTTTCACCGTTGGATTCCTCACGTCAACTTCTTCAAAACTAGATCTCATGTTGATAGGATTTGACGAACTTTTTTTCACGAAAAAACTGAACAAAAAACCAAACCGAAAACACTTTTTTTCCCATTCCGGAAGACATTTCCGAGAGGCACGACCGTGGCTCTCACTGAAGCAAATTCGTGCCTCTAGCGGAAGCAAAACCGGGCCTTTAGCTCAGAAAAAAGAGAAAAAAATTCTTCGTTTCTGAGAGGCACGTCCATGCCTTTCGCGGAAGCAAAACCGTGCCTCTCGCTAAACAAAATCATTCCTTTCACGGAAGAAAAAACAAAGAAAAAAAATGTTTTTTTCGTTTCCGAGAGGCACGACCGTGCCTCTCGCGTAAACACGAATGTGTCAGTGGCGTAGTGGCTAGCGGATCCACGCACAATGGAAACGTCCCGGGTTCGAATCCCCTCGCGCAGCTATTTTCTTCCTACTTTCTCTATTTTTGTATGTGTTAGTGGGCCGACCCGATTAGTCGAGACGTTTTAGCGAGAGGACCTTTGGTCTCGCTGAATGCGAGATATAGAGCTGGCGCGAATGCAACAGAGTACAGACAAAACGAAAAACCTAGTTTAGTCGGCCCACTTGACGAGCAGCATGTAAATATCTCTTTTAGTGCGCCGGCCCATTAGGACGCTGTGGGCAAAATCACTAGTTGAGTACTCCTTCCAAAGATGTGCGCCACTTGTCGCAACCTGTGAATTTTCCCATTTTTGTAGGTCAGTTTATTCAAAACGTTTTCTTTCTTAAACCGTACGTCCAAATCTCGAACCGTTTTCACCGTTGGATTCCTCACGTCAACTTCTTCAAAACTAGATCTCATGTTGATAGGATTTGACGAACTTTTTTTCACGAAAAAAAGAACAAAAAACCAAACCGAAAACACTTTTTTTCCCATTCCGAAAGACATTTCCGAGAGGCACGACCGTGGCTCTCACTGAAGCAAATTCGTGCCTCTAGCGGAAGCAAAACCGGGCCTTTAGGTCAGAAAAAAGAGAAAAAAATTCTTCGTTTCTGAGAGGCACGTCCCTGCCTTTCGCGGAAGCAAAACCGTGCCTCTCGCGTAAACAAAATCATTCCTTTCACGGAAGAAAAAACAAAGAAAAAAAATGTTTTTTTCGTTTCCGAGAGGCACGACCGTGCCTCTCGCGTAAACACGAATGTGTCAGTGGCGTAGTGGCTAGCGGATCCACGCACAATGGAAACGTCCCGGGTTCGAATCCCCTCGCGCAGCTATTTTCTTCCTACTTTCTCTATTTTTGTATGTATTAGTGGGCCGACCCGATTAGTCGAGACGTTTTAGCGAGAGGACCTTTGGTCTCGCTGAATGCGAGATATAGAGCTGGCGCGAATGCAACAGAGTACAGACAAAACGAAAAACCTAGTTTAGTCGGCCCACTTGACGAGCAGCATGTAAATATCTCTTTTAGTGCGCCGGCCCATTAGGACGCTGTGGGCAAAATCACTAGTTGAGTACTCCTTCCAAAGATGTGCGCCACTTGTCGCAACCTGTGAATTTTCCCATTTTTGTAGGTCAGTTTATTCAAAACGTTTTCTTTCTTAAACCGTACGTCCAAATCTCAAACCGTTTTCACCGTTGGATTCCTCACGTCAACTTCTTCAAAACTAGATCTCATGTTGATAGGATTTGACGAACTTTTTTTCACGAAAAAACCGAACAAAAAACCAAACCGAAAACACTTTTTTTCCCATTCCGGAAGACATTTCCGAGAGGCACGACCGTGGCTCTCACTGAAGCAAATTCGTGCCTCTAGCGGAAGCAAAACCGGGCCTTTAGCTCAGAAAAAAGAGAAAAAAATTCTTCGTTTCTGAGAGGAACGTCCATGCCTTTCGCGGAAGCAAAACCGTGCCTCTCGCGTAAACAAAATCATTCCTTTCACGGAAGAAAAAACAAAGAAAAAAATGTTTTTTTTCGTTTCCGAGAGGCACGACCGTGCCTCTCGCGGAAGCAAAACCGTGTCTCTCATGAAAGAGAAAAAAAGAAAAAACGTGTCGTGGAAAAAATATAAAGAGAAAACGTGTTTCTTTCCTTTTCCGAGAAGCACAGACGTGCTTCTCGCGGAAGCAAAATATTAATCAAGCATTTGAAAAGAGTTTAAAGTCTGTATAGGAAATAAGTTGCCCATGTATATAAAAAATGTTAAACTTGTACTTGTAAAATGATAATCAAGCATTTAAAAAACTTAAAAATGTGTCTAGAAAAAATGTTTTTATCTATTAAAAAAATGTTAATGTTTTACTTGAATTTTTCACCATGCATTAGAAAAATTGTTGGTGACATATAAAAATGTACAATGAAAACCAAAAGAAACGAACAAAACAATAAATGTAACCCAAAAATATAAAATAAAATAATCAAAGAACGGAGAAGAATAAAAGAAGGAAAATGAGAAATAAAAAAGTAAAAAACGATGCAAAAACAAAAAGGAAAAATGAAGTATAATGACAAAAATATATAGTCAGAGAAGAAATAAGAAAAGCAAACAAATAACCAAAGAAGCCAAAGAAAAGGAGAAATAAAAAAATTCTCTACTACCTCAAGTAGTGTGAGCCTCCTATGTAAACACGAATGTGTCAGTTGCATAGTGTCTAGCGGCTCCACGCACAATGGAAACGACCCATGTTTGAATCACCTCGCGCCGCTATTTTCTTTCTCTATTTTTGTATGTGTTAGTGGGCCGGTTCGATTAGTCAAGACGTTTTAGTGAGAGGACCTTCGGTCTCGCTGAACGTGAGATATAGGGCTGGCGCGAAGGCAACAGAATACAGACAAAACGAAAAACCCAGCTTAGTGGCCCCACTTGACGAGCAGCAGAAAAATATCTCTTCTAGTGCGCTGGCCCATTAGGATTTTCGCGGAAGCAAAACCATGCCTCCCACAAAAGAAAAAACACTTTTTTGCGTAAAAAGAAATTCATTTTTTTTCAAAAAGCTAAGAAAGACCGATGGAAAAATGAAAAGTAAAAAAAACCTATCTAAAAAGCAGTAAACGCGTGTGGAAACAAGAAAACAAAATCTGAAGGGAGCGTCCAACCCACCCCATGTGATCATTGGGGAGGCTCCCGAAGAAGCGCTCCTCAATTAGTTGCTCTCGTTATTGCGATACTCTGCTTGATGCGGGGAGTGAAGCTCGGTGTCGCCCGCGCATGCTCTGGCTGTGCCCGCACATCAAAGGACTATCCCCGAGTGAGCGTTGTGGCATGCCACGTTTACGCGGGTTTGGCCGGAATTTGTTTTTTTTGTGTGTTTTTGACATTTTATTTTATGTTTTACATGCTAATATAATTTTTTTTGCGGGTAAATGTTAATATAATTTAAGATTGCATTAACGTACTTTTATATAATGTTCATAAAACTTAAAAGTGTGTTTGTGTTCCTTTTCTAATTGTCCATACATTTTTTAAAAATGTTTGTGAATGTTTCCAAAAAAAGTCGTGACAAACTAAAATGTTTTACCATCTTTTTAGAAATATTCATGTATTTCTTTATTGTTTTAAAGAAAGATTCATGTGTTATAGAAAGGACTCATGCAATCAAGAGAAGTTCGCATGTTTTTTTTAATGTTCATGAATTTTGAAAAGATGTCAATATATATTTCAAAAAGTGTTGGCATCTTTAAAATGTTGGTGTGATTTAAAAAAATTGACGCACTTAAAAACATGTAATTTTAGAAAATGTTCCATGTAATTTGACATATATTCATACTTTTAAGAAAATATTCATGTACTTTAGAAAGTGTTTGCGCGTTTAAGATATAATGCCCTTGTAATTTATAAACTTGTCCCGCCTTTTAAAAAATCATCTATTTGAAAAGGTGTTAAATGCACGATTTAATATTAAATAAAAAAACCCAGAAAACCAGGGAACATATAAAAAAATGGAGAAAGAAAAAAGGATAAGAAGAAAAAGCCTAAACTCAGATAAAACAATAATAGAAATGGGAATTTCAGAAGAAGAAACGAAAAGGAGAAATCAAGAAATCAGAAAAACCCAAAAGAAAAGAAAAAAGAAAAATTGAACCAATCATAAAGAATCGGACGGGGATGACCGACTGATAGCAGATTAAAAACGGAATGTTCGTCCTCATCATTTAAGGCAACAAATTATAGTTCGTTAGACTGGATACACGAGGACAAACAAAACAATGGTATGTATGCTAATGGCTGATGATTATATTTAAACGACATGGCGCAGTTATATTTACAGGTTCTTGGTAAAGTGGGAACTCGTCCGGGCCATCCGCGCAATCACCTCTGCTGCACTGCGCAGACAAGGCTGGCAAGCAAAGGAGGGGTAGCGTATTGCATGGACACAAGGACCGCAGGCCAGTTGTACTACGAGACACCGCCAACGCCAAGAACAACTTTTCATTTCACAGTCAAACAGGTAGAACAGGCAGAGCGGAACCATGTTGTGTGCGCTCAGTGTAATCACACAACAATTTTGTTCATGCGACTAATATGTTCAACTCATGGCAGCATCTTTGTTCATCCAAAATGGTTTGTTCTTTCTACAAATTTTGTGTCTCTCGGGCTTTTGAATCACTAAGTTTTCGTGTGCAATTTAATAGATCTAAAATAATCTACAGTACTTGCCTTTATTTTTCTTAGGAAAAGAGATATGCTTTTTTGTTTCTTGGTTTGGTCAGGAACCATTCGAAAATAATGGTGTGAATATGAGAATTTGTCTTCATTATCTGATTTGTATTTTGGCAAACTTCTGTCCAGCAATGCGATGGCTATACAACATATTATGAGAGACCGATCTTGTGCTAGCTATGGGTGGCGTGTTCTACATCGAATATAAAACTACCACCGAAGCTGATGGTTAACGAGCTTGATCGATTAGCTAATTTTAAGTGGCACACTAACACACAAAATAGCAGGTCAAGAAGACAAGACTTGAAGTATACTTTCTTTTATAGGGCATCAAATATAAAGGACGCCGTGTGAGAGGACCGTGTCAGTTCTGTTTGAGTATTTTCCTATGATGAGGGGGCATCAAATCGCCAATAGGTGGTTCCTCTTTTGGGCATACTTAGGAAAATAACAACCATGTCTTTATTTCACAAATTATGATCACTGGAAGAAGTGGTACCATCAAATGTGTGTATTCTATATATGTATTTAAATCTATTTAATATTTATCAACATGCAAAATCATAGAAAAAGTACATGAGTTGAATTATGAGAGTAGTGAAAGGAAAGATCCGAATGCGTAAAGATATATTCTGGAAATACATTGTTTTCAACATAAATTGACCACCATTAATCCAATTCAATATCATACTATTGGCAACCTTTTCTTTTTAATATTTTTAAAATTAAACTCTAATTGTGGAAAATTATGCTACACATCTCTATGTAATTAACAACCATTTTATACCGCATCTCATTAAATAAAACAATTAATATTGTTGTGCACATGCGAGGATCTATCTCCACAGACCTATGCAATGTCACACACTAACTAACTCCTACCTTGGGATCTAAAATTTTATTATTTATGTACAAATAAATCATCACACTCAAATGAATACAACCAATATTATTATTTACAAAATACTCTATTTATTTCTAAACACTCGCCATGCTAAAGATGATGCCCTCACATTTGGTTCAACACTCTAAAGATGATGCCCTCGCATTTGCGAGGGCCACCATGTTAGTAATAAAAACAGGAATTTCAGAAGAAAAAACGAAAAGGAGAAATCAAGAAATCAGAAAAAACAAAAAAGGAAAAATTGAACCAATCATAAGAATCGGCCATTGGATGACCGACTGATGGCAGATTAAAAACGGAATGTTCTCCCTCGTCATTTATGGCAACAAAATTTATAGTTTGTTAGACTAGATATATGAGGCACGAACAAAACAATCACATGTATGGTGATGGCTGATGATTATATTTAAACAACAGGGTGCAATTATATTTATAGGTTTTTTTTTTGAAACGGAGGCAAAAGATTTGCCTCATCCATTAATTAAGCAGAAGAGAATTGCCCAGTTAATCAAAGGAAAACCGGGCAAAAACCGTCACAAACCGCTGAGCAGCACACCAAGATATCCCACGCACACCTTTACAAAAAGTGCCTCGTCAAGCTAGCACACAAGCGTCATCGTCATCACTTCTCCCAACAGGCGTCATCGCCATCCCTAATCCCCGAGCAAGCGACTCCGACTTCGCCGTAGATGAACGTCGAACCAACACTCACCACAGAGGCTGTGTAGGAAAACATGAAGATCCATGCCAGAACTCAACCTCCCGCATCGAGGGCGACGCAACTTCGACTCTGAAGCAAAGATCCAAAGGAGAACTACGCAAGACTGACGTCGTGGAAGACCACCTAACGGACCACATGCTGCCTGTCATCGTTGCCACAGGGGCCCCGCCGCCGCAGCTCAGACTTCACCATAACAACCAAACCGAGGTAATCCCACGAACACGCCGAAGAAGAGCCAACTACCACTGCAATGTCTCCGACTTCACTTGCCCTATCGTCGTTGCCACAGAAGCCTCGACGCCAGACCAATGCATACCACCAACCTCCCAACACACCATCTGGTCCCTCTGACCAGATTGAACTCCAAAATCGATGCCCTCGAGAGGGAAACGACGCCAACATGGTGCCAACGACCGACCCTCCGGGTCTGGGGTTTCGCCCGGAGCTGTCCCTTGCAGAGGAAGAGAGAGCATCCTGCCGATGCCTTCAAGAAGGTTACAGCATCCACAGACGCCGCCGTCACAGGCTCCGGCCATGGCCAGAGACAGGCTTTCACCCAGCCCTCGTAATCCTCTGGTCGACAGCCAATCCGGCAGCCCACCTTCCCTCGCTGCATCTCCACATGTCCTCCACCTCGACAGCCAAAAATTGCAGCCTCTTCACCGCATCAGGAAGAGATATCTCGTCTGCAGGTCGCAGCCTAGAGCCGCCACCAGGCCGGACCTGATGTAGAGAGGCCGACGGAGTCCGCCCTAGCCGCCAACCCAAGATGCGCGCCTGCCGCATCCGCACCGCGCCTCGTTGCCGCCCCTGCCAGAGCGCCTGAAACCGTGCCAACGCGCAATGCACGACCTCGCCACACCTGCGCCATGAACCGCCGCCCTTTGCCACATCGCATGAACCGCACGGTAGGCTCTGCAGATATGCGTGCACCGCGCTCTGGAGCCTCCGTCGTGGCCTCGAGTGACCGCGTCGCTCCTTGCCGTCGTTAGAACGACGAACCCCTTGACGGCGTCCCCGAATGCCAGATCCCGCGCCGCTTGAGGCCGCCACGAGCCAACCGACGCGTCGCCCCTCCGCTCGGACCACCGGAGCCTCGTCAGCCCGCGCCGGAACTTCGCCAGCCCGCGCCGGAGCCACGCTCGCGCGCCTGCCCAAGGCCGCCACGCCACCACGCTAGATGCGCCCTTGCGCCTTGCGAAGAGATGCCCCCCGCCGCCCTGCCTGGAGCCTGACCAGGCTTTGCCGGTGGCCTCCTCAGGCGGCGGCGAGGTTGTTGTTGCCGTAGCCTCGCCTTGCCTCTCACCGGAGCTCTCACTCTCTCTCGCGCGGACGTAGAAGAAAGGAGGAAGAAGAGCGAGGCGCACACAGCAGATATATCCGGCGCACGAACACCGCCCGGCTGCACGAACATCCATTTTTTCACTCAAGCCACAAACTCAAGCACTTGCTACAACATGCAGGGAACGGGGCTTATACACGCGCGCGCATCAACTCCGACGTCTGCTCCCGCCGCAGCCCCGCTGCCCACTTGCCCACGCCCCCGCGCTCCACGGCCTCCCGCGCCCGCCGCGCACGTATGCCTAACGGGACGCGACCGGGTCCGGCGCCCTACGCGGTCACACCCCGGCGCATTCGTCTAACTAACAAACACACGCACACACTCCCGCCACGGACCCGATGCAGCTCCGACGCGTCCGGTGCGCGCACGCACACGCACCCGACGTGGTCGCCACCGTGACAAGCATGGCTTGCTAGTAACATTCACGCCCCAAGCCATGACCTTGCACATGTCAGGCTCGTCGTCGACGTCGCGCCGTGGCCTCTCCTACGGCCTCCTCAATGCTTGACGCTGCCTCCATGTTATTCCTCGACGATCGCACGCCGAGCTTCTTCTCCACCGGCCACGTCGAGGTCCTCGGCGACCACGCCCTGCACGCCCCGGCTCGCGCACACGATCACACACGTACTGACGTGATCGACGCGGCTGCCCTGCGCTCCGCTGGACGTGTTCTCCTCCGGTGATCCGCACGCCCTCAGCTCACGCACATGCCACGCCCTGACGCAAGCAACGTGGCCGCTCGAGCTGCCTCACCCGCCGCACGAACGGCTTCTCGTCCACGCCGCCGAGCAGCCAGCAACAAACGCCGGAAGGATCAAGGATGTAGCCGAACTCGAGCACGGACACGAGCACAACGGCGACATACGCCTCCACCCACCGTCAACCGCGCGCTCGTACGCGCGCCCGCGGTCCCGATGCGCCCGACGCGTCCAGTGCGCACCCATAACACGCACCGGTCGCGCCCGGCTCGCCGCCGCGGCTTATTGTCTTGCACCGCTGCGGCCTCAACTGCAGCGCAACACCTCCATGCCGCCATGCCGCTGTGTCATTGAAACCGCCACCACGCAGGTCCTCTGCGGCCTCCTCACCGTGCCGCCGCAGCCACCGCGGCCTCCTCGCCACGCCGTGCACTTCCATAGACCGACACACGGCCCGAAGCATCGCGCAGCCGCCGGCGAACTCCGCCACCGCCGGCACGCCTCTGGCAAGGAGAACGACGCCCAAGATGAACCAGCTCATGATACCAAATGTTGTTGCCGTAGCCTGGCCTTGCCTCTCACCGGAGCTCTCACCCTCTCTCTCGCAGACATAGAAGAAAGGAGGAAGCAGAGCGAGGCGCACACAACAGATATATCCGGCGCACGAACGCCGCCCGGCTGCACGAACAGCCATTTTTTCACTCAAGCCACAAACTCAAGCACTTGCTACAACACGCAGAACGGGGCTTATACACGCGCGCGCATCAACGCCCCGTCCGCTCCCGCCGCAGCCCCGCTGCCCACTTGCCCACGCCCCTGCGCTCCACGGCCTCCCGCGCCCGCCGCGCACGTACGCCTAACGGGACGCGACTGGGTCCAGCGCCCTACGCGGTCACACCCCGGCACATTCGTCTAACTAACACACACACGCACACACTCCCGCCACGGACCCGATGCAGCTTCGACGCGTCCGGTGCGCGCACGCACACGCACCCGACGTGGTTGCCACCGTGAGAAGCATGGCTTGCTGCTAACAGAGGTGAGGGGGTGGAGGGAGGTGGGAAGGAGGCGGCGGCGGAGGGGTTCCCCATGCCGCCAGAGAGAGGCGACACGGGGGTGGAGTTTAGTCGCAATGCCATTTTTATATTTATAAGTTCTTGGTAACGTGGGAACCCAGCGCCTTGGCTTGGCTGGGTCTCTCTGACGGTCTCCCCCTCCCCCTGCTGCAGCAGCTGCACAGCAAATAACATAAGCGAGTAGAGTACAGGAAATGAAATCCAATGCGATGTGACCACACACAATGGAACACCAGCCCAACTTGGTATGGAGAAAGACGTTGGGAACACCAGCCCAACTTGGTATGGAGAAAGACGTTGGGAACACCAGCCCAACACAACGGCTTTGTCTTTCGTCCGGCCATTAGCGCAATCAAGGGCTCTCCTCGATGGACTGCACCTTTGCTGCACTCGCGCACACAAGGCTGGCAAGCAAAGAGGGGTAGCGTACGCCATGGACGTGACCTCGTTAACTACGCAAGGACCGCAGGCCAGTAGTACGTACGAGACAACGCCAAGATCAACTTAGAGCGGAACGGTGCTGTGTACGCTCAGAGTAATCACACAACAATTTTGTTCATGCGACTAACTTTATGTTCAACTCATGGCAGCATCTTTGTTCATCCAACGAGTGTAACCAACTTCTGTTGCAATGCGATGGCTATAGAACATATATGAGAGACCGATCTTGTGCTCGCTATGGGTGGCGTGGAGTGAAGCTCGGTGTCGCCACTGCGCGCTCTGGCTGTGCCGGCACATCAAGCGACCTTCCCGGAGTGATCGATTGAACGTTGTGGCATGCCACGTTTATGCGGGTTTGTCCGGAATCTGGTTTTCCTTTTTATGTTATTTGTTGCATTTTGATTTATATTTTAAATGTTAAGATAATATAAGATTGCATTCACGTATTTTTTTATAAAATGATCATAAGTTCATAACATTTTAAAAATGTGTTTGTGTGTTTTTTGTAATTGTCTGTAGACTTTTTAAAAATATATGTGAATGGTTCTAAAAAATCATGAAAAACTAAAATGTTATACCATCTTTTGAAAAATATTCGTGTATTTAAAAATATATATGTTTTTAAAAAGGTTCATGTGTTATAGAAAGGCACTCATGCAATAAGGAAAAAGTGCTCAGTGGCTTGCAGCTCCACGCACAATCGAAACGACGTGGCGAATCCCCTCGTGCCGTCATTTTCTTCGTACTTTTTCTATTTAGTATGTGCTAGTGGGCCGGCCTGATTAGTAGAGACGCTTCAGCGAGAGGACCTTCGGCCTTGCTGAATGCGAGATATAGCGCTCGCGCGAACGCAGCAGAATACACACAAAATGGAAAACCCAGCTTAGTTGGCCCACTTGACGAGCAGAAGAAAAATATCTCTTCTAGTGCGCCGTCCATTAGGACGCTGAGGGCAATACATAGCATTTACAGAGGAAACATCGGTTGTTGATATCACTGCTTGATGCGGTGAGTGAAGCTCGGTGCCGCCTGCGCGCGTTCTGGCTGTGCCTGCACATCAAGTGACCATCCCTGAGTGGTGGAGTGAGCGTTGTTGCATGCCACGTTTATGCAGGTTTGGCCGGATTTTTTTTATGTTATTTGTTGCATTTTAATTTTAATTTTTCATGTTAAGATCATTTAAGATTATATTCAGGTATTTTTATAAAATGATCATAACATTTCAAAAATGTGTTTGTGTGTTTTTTTAATTGTCAGTAGACTTTTTAAAAATATTTCTGAATGTTTATAAAAAATCATGAAAAACTAAAATGTTTTACCATCTTTTGAAAAATATTAGTGTATTTAAAAATATGTTTTTAAAAAAAGTTTCTTGTGTTATAGAAAGGCACTCATGCAATTAGGAAAAAGTGCTCATAAATTTTGAAAAGATTTTAATAGAAATTTGAAAAAGTGTTGGCATCTTTAAATGTTCATGTGATTTTTAAAAACTATTTACGCACTTAATAATATGTAATTTTAGGAAGTGCTCCATGTAATTTGACAAATATTCATACTTTTAATAATATATTCATGTATTTTAGAAAGTGTTTGCGCGTTTAAGATATAGTGTCCTTGTAATTTAGAAATTTTTCCCTGCTTTAAAAGTTTCATGTATTTGAAAAGATGTTAAATGTACTAGTTAATATTAAATTGAAAAAATCCAGAACACCAGGGACACAAATAAAAAATGGAGAAAGAAAAATGGGTAAGACGAAAAAGCCTAAACTCAGAGAAAACAATAATATAAACTAGAATTTCAGAAGAAAAAATGAAAAGGAGAAATCAAGATATCAGAAAAAACCTAAAAAGGAAAATTTGAACCAATCATAAAGAACCGGACGTGGCAACCAGCACGAGCATCCCGTCCTTCCGTTGTGCGCTGCTGTATAGCGGGTTTTTTTTAAACCACATATTCATCATTACATAAAGTTTAAAAATACAACATATGTGGACCACACTGAACAATACCAGTGAGGACAGCCATCTTGGCACATAAACAAAAAACGTCTCACATAAAAAAATTACATATAGGCTTTTAAGGGAGTCGATTGCTGAACCAAATCGTCGCCGTCCACCAACCACCAGCAACACCATTGACGTCGCCATCGGAGGAGGAGACATGCACCGCAAACCGAAAAACTGTCAGAGCACTATCGCATCACTGCTTTGTGAGCCTAAGAAAGCACTACCGTAGATGACAGAGCATTTATCACTGTGGCGCGTCGACCGGGGTTCAACCCCATGCTCCTTGGGCCTTAGATCTGCCGTCTCCGGTCGACGTAGTCGACGAAGAACACCGGATCTGCCGGCCTGCAGTCTGCAACCCAATGCGAAAACAACAATCACACTGAAGAAACCATCGTCGCCATATGAAGCAACATCCGATGGCAAACTCCTGCACAAGACGCTTTCCGCACACTCCTCAGAGCCTTTCGAAGAAGAAGCCCTGCGATGGGACCGGAGTGAGGAACACATTATTCTCCACGGCTGCATCGTCGCCATCAAGGCTAAAAACGGAATGTTCTTCCTAGTCATTTCAGGCAACAAATTTATTGTTTGTTAGACTGGATATATGAGGACAAACAAAACAATGGCATGTATAGTGATGGGTGATGATTATATTTTAAACGACAGGGCAAGTGATGGCAAATATTCACAGGTTCTTGGTAATGTGGGAACCCGGCACCTTTGCCTGGCTGGGTCTCTCTCAACGGCAAAATTTCATGTTTTGACCCTTTTCCCTAACAATTTTACGATCTGACCCTGGTTTAAAAATATTTCGGGATTTGACCCTTTTTCTTACCGCCAGGGGAGCTGGCGGTAGGGTTATACAGCCTACCGCCAGGGGACCTGGCGGTAGGGTTATACAGCCTACCGCCAGGGGACCTGGCGGTAGGGTACTTATCCACGTCAGCACGCGGAAATGGCCGCCGTCCCCCTCCGTCGCACAAGCACAACCGGGTGGAGAGGTCCACTGGTCAAAGCCCGTCCGTGGGAAGTCAAAGGGCTACATTTCGTGGCAACCGCTCCAGGGTTAGGCGCGGGGGCCCGGGGGTAGCAATGCCACCAGAGCGTTGCACCGGGCCCTCATACATGCGCGCGCGCGGGGGGGGAGGGGGTGGCATGTCTGAAGAGGCGGAACGTGTCTTCGGGGTGTGGCCCCCCTCATGGACGGCGCCGTGATGTCTACTACACAACCTTCTTCTTGTAGATGTTATTGGGCCTCCAAATGCAGAGGTTTGTAGGACAGTAGCAAATTTCCCTAAAGTGGATGATCTAAGGTTTATCAACCCGTGGGAGGCGTAGGATGAAGATAGTCTCTCTCAAACAACCCTGCAACCAAATAACAAAGAGTCTCTTGTCTCCCCAACACACACAATACAATGGTAAATTGTATAGGTGCACTAGTTCGGCGAAGAGATGGTGATACAAGTGCAATATGGATGGTAGATATAAGTTTTTGTAATCTGAAAATATAAAAACAGCAAGGTAACTAATGATAAAAGTGAGCACAAACGGTATTGCAATGCTAGGAAACAAGGCCTAAGGTTCATACTTTCACTAGCGCAAGTTCTCTCGACAATAATAACATAACTGGATCATATAACTATCCTTCAACATGCAACAAAGAGTCACTCCAAAGTCACTAATAGCGGAGAACAAACGAAGAGATTATCGGGGCTTCATCGGACCCGTGCCTCTTACAACAAATACACCCCGCTTTGCCCAGTGCACCAAGTGAGAGAGGGAGAGGAGCCTCACTACACGCAACGCTGCACAGGTTTCACCTGGGTGCGCCTTGTGGCGAAGGGGGGGAGGCAGCCCGATGGTGGTTGCCCTAGGCTTCCTCCCATGGCGATTGCGGCGGGCATCGCGGGAGAGAAGTTTTTCATTGTTAATACCATGGGACTAGTATTTTTGAAATGAAACTCATGTTAAAGTGGCAAGAGAAATTTTTTTTGAGTTGGCCTTTTTTTGTGTGAAAAGGATGAGATCTATTGTAAAAGATCATCGAAAGTATAAATCATCTTAAATATAATAAAAATTACATCAAGATTTCAAGACCATCGAATAACCACTGTTACTGTCAGAAAGAGCCGCCGACGCGTTGATGTTGTCGCTCCCCTACCAGAGCCGACCTGACCTTGTCGATGACAATGAGTCTTCGTGCACATGCCCCTAAGGGCCAGCGCCCTGGAGCCATAGTCGTCGCGGTTGAACCCTTGCATAGATCTGAAGCATCGGACACCAACTCTCGGCACATGACAGGAAACTCTAACCTCAGCGCCCCAAGGAGACGGCAAGAATCTATGCCGGAGCTTCGTCGACTACGTCCAAAAGTACCAACTCCAGGAGGATCGAAACTCGGAAGACAAACTCAAAGAAGAAGCGTCGCCATCCTTCCGAGTGCCGCACCTACGAGGACTAAAAATCCTAACCTGAACTGCCAACCGAAGTGGAGGCACCAGGATTCTCCTCCCCGTCACCGGCCGCCGGAGCGTCATGCAAAGGGAAGGCGAAACCACGGACTCGGCGGTGAAGTCTGGAGGGGAGAATTTACGCCAACCATCTAGGGTGAATCCACAAGCTCGTGGATGAAGTCTGGGGAGAAAAGTTTGCCCTAACCACCTAGGGTTAAGGGAAAAAATGAGAGCAAGTCCCTGGAAAACAATAACCTCTTGTTTGAGTTGGTTCTCTCTTGCTTTACCCAATCAAACTTTTTATATATGGCCTCACAAGAATATCATTCAAGATAATGCAGCATCCGAAGATTAAAAAAGAAAACATCCGTGTTTTGCTTCTCCCGAAGGAAGCGAAGACCGAAAAGAGTGTCGTTTGGATTTACAGCGAGCTTGCCCATTGTCCTTTGGATTTACTCGTTGGAGAATCACGAGCTGAACCGAGCTGCCGATTGCGGATCTTTTGCTTGCGCTGCAATCCGAGACAGTGCAGGTAGTCAGCGCTGCGAATTAAAATCGCTTTCGGGGTTTCCTTTTCGTTGGGCGCGCCGGACGAGTGAAAATCTGTTCTAGCATGTACAAGCTTGTTAGATTGTATTTTGGGCGGTGTCGACTGTATTTTGGACAGGGTTGACTATAGTATTTTGGACTTGTGGGTGAACTATAGTCTTTTGTGGCCTATGTGTACTAGTAAAAGGGCCAACTCTATGTACTTGAATGATTATGTAAGAACAATTTTCAATGTCAAGTGCTTTAAAAATTAGTTTGTTCAGACTTGCAAAAGAATCTGTTTTGTGTTCAACTTTCTGCTGTTGTGTTGTGCTTAAGCTTCTAGTAAGTTTAGGAAGTTGTATCTGTATTGAAGTGTTGGGACGTACTCCTTTTTTGTTGAAGTTTGCTAAACTGAACTGTACTGTATTGTGTTAACTGAACCAATGGTCTGCTCTATTCTTTGTCTAAAGAAACTGCACTCTGTTTTTTGTTGTTTTGTCCACTCATTCAGTTTCTTTTGGCTGTGAACTGCTGCTGGTCGCTGGATCAATTCCAACAATGGATGATAGGGGGCAAGGTATGCTGTGCCTTGGCCACAGTAAGGCACTGGATCTCAGTGCGTTGAAGTCATAGCTCACCGAGCGAGGAAATTTGCCTTATAGACGAAATCAAATCACAGAATGAACTATCTGTGAAACTATTTCACGCGGCTGATCTTTTTGTGTGACGCCCGACACGAAGGCGCCACACTACACTGTGCAACGCCTCACAGATAGGCGCTACACGGCCAGCGTCGCACCCGTGTGATCAGAAAATTACTAAGTCAGTGTGTAGCGCCTGAGAGCTAGGCGCTACACTATATAGTGTGGCGCCTAGCTCCTAGGCGTTGCACTAGTGCAACGCCTAGCTCCCAGGCGTTGCACTAGTGCAGCGCCTGAGAGCTAGGCGCCACGGGTCAGCCGCGTGAAATAGTTTCACGGACAGTTCATTCTGTGATTTGATTTCGTCCATAGGTCAAATTTGTCAAATTTGCCAGCGAGGAGAAGGCTGAGTAATGTAGCGTGAGTAAAGGTGGTGACTGTGCTGCCTAAAGCATGCATGCGTGGATAACAGGAACATTAGTGGTTCTTAACAAATATAGTAGATGAGCAAATACAGGACTAAGAAAAAACGCTCGCCATCGTCTCCGTTCCCGGTAAACAAAGACATTAGAAATATGGTGGCCGAGCGGTTTTATAGTGGCACAGCTCAACTGACAAAACGGTGGACGTTGTAGATATCGCCGGCTCTGAGGCACGAGGCAGTGTAATTTTGCATCTGGCCACGGTGAAAAGAAAACAATAATGCAACGACATTTCTCCATCAAAGTTCTGGTTTCACTGCGGTCACAGTCAATTGTGTGCGACAGCATGGTGTACACAACACACGTATTGCATCGTACTAGTACTCCCTACACACTACTTATACCAACAAGATGCTTATGAAGACGTAGACTGGCTACTACGACAGGTGAAGATAAGGATGCAGACATGCATGGGGTGTGCCTCAGCTGGAGTATGGATCGGGCAAAAGATTTCCTCACCTCAGCAACCAACCCCCCCCCCCCCTCTCACTTTTTTCTACTGTGTGTGTCGAGAGAGGTGGCTTCCGTTTCTTTACTCCACTACACGTTTTTACTGTTTGCAGGAGAGGGAGAGGGCGAGAAAGACCAACTCCCCACGATACTTTGCTGCTGCTGAGTTGCTTGTGCTCGTGACTTGGTTGAGTAGGAGTAGTAATGTAGCATCCGCCTACATAAACGCCCATACAGCAGTGTAGTCCACTCCACACCACATCTTTTTTACTCCCTCTGTATAGGTGTGTAAGTCACCTTACGAAAACAAAATAATCCCAAAACACTTAGGCACGGTACATTAACTCCCTTGTCGTTTTTTGTTTTGTGACATATCAACCAATAAGAGATGTGGACCGTGCATGCTTTCAATGATTTGAGACTACTCCCTCCGTCTAGGTGTGTAAATCACCTTACGAAAACAAAATAATCACAAAACACTTAGGCACGGTACATTAACTCCCTTCTCGTTTTTTATTTTGTGACATATTAAACAATAAGAGATGTGGGCCGTGCATTCTTTCAATGACTTGAGACTACCAAACATGATATGCAGTGGTTAGTTCATTGCATGCAATGCTATTAATTTTCAAAAAGACATTAAGTTTTCTCGTTTTCCTTTCCGCCTTGATCGCGGTGCATAACGTAAAATGACTTACACACCTAGGCGGAGGGAGTATCAAACATGACATGGAGTGGCTAGTTCATTGCATGCAATGCTATTAATTTTCAAACATGACATGCAGTGACTAGTTCTTTTAGTGCGCCGGCCCATTAGGACGCTGTGGGAAAAATCACTAGTTGAGTACTCCTTCCAAAGATGTGCGCCACTTGTCGCAACCTGTGACTTTTCCATTTTTTGTAGACCCATTTATTCAAAACGTTTTCTCTCTTAAACCATGCGTCCAAATCTTGAACCGTTTTCACCATTGGATTCCCTATGTCAAGATCTTCAAAACTAGATCTCATGTTGATAGGTTTTGACGAATTTTTTTTCACGATAAAACCGAACGAAAAACCAAACCGAAAGAACTTATTCCCTTTCTGGAAGCCGTTTTCCGTGAGGCATGACCGTGGCTGTCCCGGAAGCAAATTCGTGCCTCTCGCAGAAGCAAAACCGGGCCTTTAGCGCAGAGAAAAGAGAAAAACAATTCTTCGTTTATGAGAGGCACGTCCATGCTTCTCGCGGAAGCAAAACCGTGCCTCTCGCGTAAACAAAACCATTCCTTTCACGGAAGAAAAAACAAAGAAAAATGTTTTTTTCGTTTCCGAGAGGCACGACCGTGCCTCTCGCGGAAGCAAAACCGTGTCTCTCACGAAAGAGAAAAAAAGAAAAAAAAGTGTCGTGGAAAAAAAGAAAGAGAAAACGCGTTTCTTTCCGTTTCCGAGAAGCACAAACGTGCTTCTCGCGGAAGCAAAATATTAATCAAGCATTTGAAAAGAGTTTAAAGTTTGTATAGGAAAAAAGTTGCCCATATATATAAAAAATGTTAAACTTGTACTTGTAAAATGATAATCAAGCATTTAAAAAAAATAAAAATGTGTCTAGAAAAGTTGTTTCTATCTATTAAAAAAAGTTAATGTTTTACTTGAATTTTTTTAACCATGCATTAGAAAAATTGTTGGTGACATACAAAAATGTACAATGAAAACCAAAAGAAACGAGGAAAACAATAAATGTAACCCAAAAAATAAATAAAATAATCAAAGAACGGAGAAGAATGAAAGAAGGAAAATGAGAAATCAAAAAAGTAAAAAAAAAACAATGCAAAAACAAAGTGTAACCAAAAGAAAAAAAGGTATAATGACGAAAATATATAGTCGGAGAAGAAATAAGAAAAGCAAACAAAGAACCAAAGAAGCAAAAAAAAGGAGAAACAAAAAAAGTCTCTACTACCTCAAGTAGTGTGCGCCTCCTATGTAAACACGGATGTGTCCGTGGCGCAGTGTCTAGCGGCTCCACGCACAATGGAAACAACCCATGTTTGATTCACCTCGCGCCACTATTTTCTTTCTCTATTTTTGTGTGTGTTAGTGGGCCGGTCCGATTAGTCGAGACATTTAAGTGCGAGGACCTTTGGTCTCGCTGAATGCGAGATATAGAGCTGGCGCGAATGCAACAGAATACAGACAAAACGAAAAACCCAGCTTAGTCGCCCCACTTGACGAGCAGCAGAAAAGTACCTCTTCTAGTGCGCCATCCCATTAGGACGCTGCGGGCAAAATCATTAATTGAGTACTCCTTCTAAAGATGTGCGCCATTTGTCGCAATCTGAGAGTTTTTTTTAGATCCGTTTATTTAAAATATTTTATCTCTTAAACCGCGCGTTCAAATCTCGAACCGTTTTCCCCATCGAATTCCTCATGTCGAGATCTTCAAAACCGTATGTAAACACGAATGTGTCAGTGGCGTAGTGGCTAGCGGATCCACGCACAATGGAAACGTCCCGGGTTCGAATCCCCTCGCGCAGCTATTTTCTTCCTACTTTCTCTATTTTTGTATGTGTTAGTGGGCCGACCCGATTAGTCGAGACGTTTTAGCGAGAGGACCTTTGGTCTCGCTGAATGCGAGATATAGAGCTGGCGCGAATGCAACAGAGTACAGACAAAACGAAAAACCTAGTTTAGTCGGCCCACTTGACGAGCAGCATGTAAATATCTCTTTTAGTGCGCCGGGTCATTAGGACGCTGTGGGCAAAATCACTAGTTGAGTACTCCTTCCAAAGATGTGCGCCACTTGTCGCAACCTGTGAATTTTCCCATTTTTGTAGGTCAGTTTATTCAAAACGTTTTCTTTCTTAAACCGTACGTCCAAATCTCGAACCGTTTTCATCGTTGGATTCCTCACGTCAACTTCTTCAAAACTAGATCTCATGTTGATAGGATTTGACGAACTTTTTTTCACGAAAAAACCGAACAAAAAACCAAACCGAAAACACTTTTTTTCCCATTCCGGAAGACATTTCCGAGAGGCACGACCGTGGCTCTCACTGAAGCAAATTCGTGCCTCTAGCGGAAGCAAAACCGGGCCTTTAGCTCAGAAAAAAGAGAAAAAAATTCTTCGTTTCTGAGAGGAACGTCCATGCCTTTCGCGGAAGCAAAACCGTGCCTCTCGCGTAAACAAAATCATTCCTTTCACGGAAGAAAAAACAAAGAAAAAAATGTTTTTTTTCGTTTCCGAGAGGCACGACCGTGCCTCTCGCGGAAGCAAAACCGTGTCTCTCATGAAAGAGAAAAAAAAAAGAAAAAACGTGTCGTGGAAAAAAATAAAGAGAAAACGCGTTTCTTTCCTTTTCCGAGAAGCACAGACGTGCTTCTCGCGGAAGCAAAATATTAATCAAGCATTTGAAAAGAGTTTAAAGTTTGTATAGGAAATAAGTTGCCCATGTATATAAAAAATGTTAAACTTGTACTTGTAAAATGATAATCAAGCATTTAAAAAAATTATAAATGTGTCTAGAAAAAATGTTTTTATCTATTAAAAAAATGTTAATGTTTTACTTGAATTTTTTAGCATGCATTAGAAAAATTGTTGGTGACATTTAAAAATGGGCAATGAAATCCAAAAGAAACGAACAAAACAATAAATGTAACCCAAAAATATAAAATAAAATAATCAAAGAACGGAGAAGAATAAAAGAAGGAAAATGAGAAATAAAAAAGTAAAAAACGATGCAAAAACAAAAAGGAAAAATGAAGTATAATGACAAAAATATATAGTCGGAGAAGAAATAAGAAAAGCAAACAAAGAACCAAAGAAGCCAAAGAAAAGGAGAAATAAAAAAAGTCTCTACTACCTCAAGTAGTGTGAGCCTCCTATGTAAACACAAATGTGTCAGTTGCATAGTGTCTAGCGGCTCCACGCACAATGGAAACGACCCATGTTTGAATCACCTCGCGCCGCTATTTTCTTTCTCTATTTTTGTATGTGTTAGTGGGCCGGTTCGATTAGTCAAGACGTTTTAGTGAGAGGACCTTCGGTCTCGCTGAACGTGAGATATAGGGCTGGCGCGAAGGCAACAGAATACAGACAAAACGAAAAACCCAGCTTAGTGCCCCACTTGACGAGCAGCAGAAAAATATCTCTTCTAGTGCGCTGGCCCATTAGGATTTTCGCGGAAGCAAAACCATGCCTCCCACAAAAGAAAAAAACACTTTTTTTGCGTAAAAAGAAATTCAAATTTTTTTGTCAAAAAGCTAAGAAAGACCGATGGAAAAATGAAAAGTAAAAAAAAACCTATCTAAAAAGCAGTAAACGCGTGTGGAAACAAGAAAACAAAATCGGAAGGGAGCGTCCAACCCACCCCATGTGATCATTGGGGAGGCTCCCGAAGAAGCGCTCCTCAATTAGTTGCTCTCGTTATTGCGATACTCTGCTTGATGCGGGAAGTGAAGCTCGGTGTCGCCCGCACATGCTCTGGCTGTGCCGGCACATCAAACGACTATCCCCGAGTGAGCGTTGTGCCATGCCACGTTTACGCGGGTTTGGCCGGAATTTGTTTTTTTTTGTGTTTTTGACATTTTATTTTATGTTTTACATGCTAATATAATTTTTTTGCGGGTAAATGTTAATATAATTTAAGATTGCATTAACGTACTTTTATATAATGTTCATAAAACTTAAAAGTGTGTTTGTGTTTCTTTTCTAATTGTCCGTACATTTTTTAAAAATGTTTGTGAATGTTTTCAAAAAAAGTCGTGACAAACTAAAATGTTTTACCATCTTTTTAGAAATATTCATGTATTTCTTTATTGTTTTAAAGAAAGATTCATGTGCTATAGAAAGGACTCATGCAATCAAGAGAAGTTCGCATTTTTTTTAATGTTCATGAATTTTGAAAAGATGTGAATATATATTTTAAAAAGTGTTGGCATCTTTAAAATGTTGGTGTGATTTAAAAAAATTGACGCACTTAAAAACATGTAATTTTAGAAAATGTTCCATGTAATTTGACATATATTCATACTTTTAAGAAAATATTCATGTACTTTAGAAAGTGTTTGCGCGTTTAAGATATAATGCCCTTGTAATTTATAAACTTGTCACGCCTTTTAAAAAATCATCTATTTGAAAAGGTGTTAAATGCACGATTTAATATTAAATAAAAAAACCCAGAAAACTAGGGAACATATAAAAAAATGGAGAAAGAAAAAAGGATAAGAAGAAAAAGCCTAAACTCAGATAAAACAATAATAGAAATGGGAATTTCAGAAGAAGAAACGAAAAGGAGAAATCAAGAAATCAGAAAAACCCAAAAAGAAAAGAAAAAAGAAAAATTGAACCAATCATAAAGAATCGGACGTTGGATGACCGACTGATAGCAGATTAAAAACGGAATGTTCGTCCTCATCATTTAAGGCAACAAATTATAGTTCGTTAGACTGGATACACGAGGACAAACAAAACAATGGTATGTATGCTGATGGCTGATGGTTATATTTAAACGACATGGCGCAGTTATATTTACAGGTTCTTGGTAACGTGGGAACTCGTCCGGGCCATCCGCGCAATCACCTCTGCTGCACTGCGCAGACAAGGCTGGCAAGCAAAGGAGGGGTAGCGTATGCCATGGACACAAGGACCGCAGGCCAGTTGTACTACGAGACACCGCCAACGCCAAGAACAACTTTTCATTTCACAGTCAAACAGGTAGAACAGGCAGAACGGAACCATGCTGTGTGCGCTCAGTGTAATCACACAACAATTTTGTTCATGCGACTAACTTTATGTTCAACTCATGGCAGCATCTTTGTTCATCCAAAATGGTTTGTTCTTTCTACAAATTTTGTGTCTCTCCGGTTTTTGAATCACTAAGTTTTCGTGTGCAATTTAATAGATCTAAAATAATCTACAGTACTTGCCTTTATTTTTCTTAGGAAAAGAGATATGCTTTTTTGTTTCTTGGTTTGGTCAGGAACCATTCGAAAATAATGGTGTGAATATGAGAATTTGTCTTCATTATCTGATTTGTATTTTGGCAAACTTCTGTCCAGCAATGCGATGGCTATAGAACATATTATGAGAGACCGATCTTGTGCTAGCTATGGGTGGCGGGTTCTACATCGAATATAAAACTACCACCGAAGCTGATGGTAAACGAGCTTGATCGATTAGCTAATTTTAAGTGGCACACTAACACAAAAAATAGCAGGTCAAGAAGACAAGACTTGAAGTATACTTTCTTTTATAGGGCCCTCGTAATCCTCTGGTCGACAGCCAATCCGGCATCTCCACATGTCCTCCACCTCGACAGCCAAAAATTGCAGCCTCTTCACCGCATCAGGAAGAGATATCTCGTCTGCAGGTCGCAGCCTAGAGCCGCCACCAGGCCGGACCTGATGTAGAGAGGCCGACGGAGTCCGCCCTAGCCGCCAACCCAAGATGCGCGCCTGCCGCATCCGCACCGCGCCTCGTTGGCGCCCCTGCCAGAGCGCCTGAAACCGCGCCAACGCGCACTGCACGACCTCGCCACACCTGCGCCGTGAACCGCCACCCCTTGCCACATCGCATGAACCGCACGGTAGGCTCTGCAGATTTGCGTGCACCGCGCTCTGGAGCCTCCGTCGTGGCCTCGAGTGACCGCGTCGCTCCTTGCCGTCGTTAGAACGACGAACCCCTTGACGGCGTCCCCGAATGCCAGATCCCGCGCCGCTTGAGGCCGCCACGAGCCAACCGACGTGTCGCCCCTCCGCTCGGACCGCCGGAGCCTCGTCAGCCCGCGCCGGAACTTCGCCAGCCCGCGCCGGAGCCACGCTCGCGCGCCTGCCCAAGGCCGCCACGCCACCACGCTAGATGCGCCCTTGTGCCTTGCGAAGAGATGCCCCCCGCCACCCTCCCTGGAGCCTGACCGGGCTTTGCCGGTGGCCTCCTCAGGCGGCGGCGAGGTTGTTGTTGCCATAGCCTCGCCTCGCCTCTCACCGGAGCTCTCACTCTCTCTCGCGCGGACGTAGAAGAAAGGAGGAAGAAGAGCGAGGCGCACACAGCTGATATATCCGGCGCACGAACACCGCCCGGCTGCACGAACATCCATTTTTTCACTCAAGCCACAAACTCAAGCACTTGCTACAACATGCAGGGAACGGGGCTTATACACACGCGCGCATCAACTCCGACGTCCGCTCCCGCCGCAGCCCCGCTGCCCACTTGCCCACGCCCCCGCGCTCCACGGCCTCCCGCGCCCGCCGCGCACGTATGCCTAACGGGACGCGACCGGGTCCAGCGCCCTACGCGGTCACACCCCGGCGCATTCGTCTAACTAACACACACACGCACACACTCCCGCCACGGACCCGATGCAGCTCCGACGCGTCCGGTGCGCGCACGCACACGCACCCGACGTGGTCGCCACCGTGACAAGCATGGCTTGCTGGTAACATTCACGCCCCTCCATGTTATTCCTCGACGATCGCACGCCGAGCTTCTTCTCCACCGGCCACGTCGAGGTCCTCGGTGACCACGCCCTGCACGCCCCGGCTCGCGCACACGATCACACACGTACTGACGTGATCGACGCGGCTGCCCTGCGCTCCGCTGGACGTGTTCTCCTCCGGTGATCCGCACGCCCTCAGCTCACGCACATGCCACGCCCTGACGCAAGCAACGTGGCCGCTCGAGCTGCCTCACCCGCCGCACGAACGGCTTCTCCTCCACGCCGCCGAGCAGCCAGCGACAAACGCCGGAAGGATCAAGGATGTAGCCGAACTCGAGCACGGACTCGAGCACAACGGCGACATACGCCTCCACCCAACGTCAACCGCGCGCTCGTACGCGCGCCCGCGGTCCCGATGCGCCCGACGCGTCCAGTGCGCACCCATAACACGCACCGGTCGCGCCCGGCTCGCCGCCGCGGCTTATTGTCCTGCACCGCTGCGGCCTCAACTGTAGCGCAACACCTCCATGCCGCCATGCCGCTGTGTGTCGTTGAAACCGCCACCATGCAGGTCCTCTGCGGCCTCCTCACCGTGCCGCCGCAGCCACTGCGGCCTCCTTGCCGCGCCGTGCACCTCCATAGACCGACACACGGCCCGAAGCATCGCGCAGCCGCCGGCGAACTCCGCCACCGCCGGCACGCCTCTGGCAAGGAGAACGACGCCCAAGATGAACCAGCTCATGATACCAAATGTTGTTGCCGTAGCCTGGCCTTGCCTCTCACCGGAGCTCTCACCCTCTCTCTCGCGGACATAGAAGAAAGGAGGCAGCAGAGGGAGGCGCACACAACAGATATATCCGGCGCACGAACGCCGCCCGGCTGCACGAACAGCCATTTTTTCACTCAAGCCACAAACTCAAGCACTTGCTACAACACGCAGAACGGGGCTTATACACGCGCGCGCACCAACGCCCCGTCCGCTCCCGCCGCATCCCCGCTGCCCACTTGCCCACGCCCCTGCGCTCCACGGCCTCCCGCGCCCGCCGTGCACGTACGCCTAACGGGACGCGACTGGGTCCAGCGCCCTACGCGGTCACACCCCGGCACATTCGTCTAACTAACACATACACGCACACACTCCCGCCACGGACCCGATGCAGCTTCGACGCGTCCGGTGCGCGCACGCACACGCACCCGACGTGGTCGCCACCGTGAGAAGCATGGCTTGCTACTAACAGAGGTGAGGGGGTGGAGGGAGGTGGGAAGGAGGCGGCGGCGGAGGGGTTCCCCCGTGCCGCCAGAGAGAGGCGACGCGGGGGTGGAGTTTAGTCGCAATGCCATTTTTATATTTATAAGTTCTTGGTAACGTGGGAACCCAGCGCCTTGGCTTGGCTGGGTCTCTCTGACGGTCTCCCCCTCCCCCTGCTGCAGCAGCTGCACAGCAAATAACATAAGCGAGTAGAGTATAGGAAATGAAATCCAATGCGATGTGACCACACACAATGGAACACCAGCCCAACTTGGTATGGAGAAAGACGTTAGGAACACCAGCCCAACTTGGTATGGAGAAAGACGTTGGGAACACCAGCCCAACACAACGGCTTTGTCTTTCGTCCGGCCATTAGCGCAATCAAGGGCTCTCCTCGATGGACTGCACCTTTGCTGCACTCGCGCACACAAGGCTGGCAAGCAAAGAGGGGTAGCGTACGCCATGGACGTGACCTCGTTAACTACGCAAGGACCGCAGGCCAGTAGTACGTACGAGACAACGCCAAGATCAACTTAGAGCGGAACGGTGCTGTGTACGCTCAGAGTAATCACACAACAATTTTGTTCATGCGACTAACTTTATGTTCAACTCATGGCAGCATCTTTGTTCATCCAACGAGTGTAACCAACTTCTGTTGCAATGCGATGGCTATAGAACATATATGAGAGACCGATCTTGTGCTCGCTATGGGTGGCGTGGAGTGAAGCTCGGTGTCGCCACTGCGCGCTCTGGCTGTGCCGGCACATCAAGCGACCTTCCCGGAGTGATCGATTGAACGTTGTGGCATGCCACGTTTATGCGGGTCTGTCCGGAATCTGGTTTTCCTTTTTATGTTATTTGTTGCATTTTGATTTTATGTTTTAAATGTTAAGATAATATAAGATTGTATTCACGTATTTTTTTTATAAAATGATCATAAGTTCATAACATTTTAAAAATGTGTTTGTGTGTTTTTTGTAATTGTCTGTAGACTTTTTAAAAATATATGTGAATGGTTCTAAAAGATCATGAAAAACTAAAATGTTATACCATCTTTTGAAAAATATTCGTGTATTTAAAAATATATATGTTTTTAAAAAGGTTCATGTGTTATAGAAAGGCACTCATGCAATAAGGAAAAAGTGCTCAGTGGCTTGCAGCTCCACGCACAATCGAAACGACGTGGCGAATCCCCTCGTGCCGTCATTTTCTTCGTACTTTTTCTATTTAGTATGTGCTAGTGGGCCGGCCTGATTAGTAGAGACGCTTCAGCGAGAGGACCTTCGGCCTCGCTGAATGCGAGATATAGCGCTCGCGCGAACGCAGCAGAATACACACAAAATGGAAAACCCAGCTTAGTTGGCCCACTTGACGAGCAGAAGAAAAAATATCTCTTCTAGTGCGCCGTCCATTAGGACGCTGAGGGCAATACATAGCATTTACAGAGGAAACATCGGTTGTTGATATCACTGCTTGATGCGGTGAGTGAAGCTCGGTGCCGCCTGCGCGCGCTCTGGCTGTGCCTGCACATCAAGTGACCATCCCTGAGTGGTCGAGTGAGCGTTGTTGCATGCCACGTTTATGCAGGTTTGGCCGGATTTTTTTATTTTTATGTTATTTGTTGCATTTTAACTTTATTTTTTTAATGTTAAGATCATTTAAGATTATATTCAGGTATTTTTATAAAATGATCATAACATTTCAAAAATGTGTTTGTTTGTTTTTTCTAATTGTCAGTAGACTTTTTAAAAATATTTCTGAATGTTTATAAAAAATCATGAAAAACTAAAATGTTTTACCATCTTTTGAAAATATTAGTGTATTTAAAAATATGTTTAAAAAAAAAGTTTCTTGTGTTATAGAAAGGCACTCATGCAATCAGGAAAAAGTGCTCATAAATTTTGAAAAGATTTTAATAGAAATTTGAAAAAGTGTTGGCATCTTTAAATGTTCATGTGATTTTTAAAAAATATTTACGCACTTAAGAATATGTAATTTTAGGAAGTGCTCCATGTAATTTGACAAATATTAATACTTTTAATAATATATTCATGTATTTTAGAAAGTGTTTGCGCGTTTAAGATATAGTGTCCTTGTAATTTAGAAATTTCTCCCTGCTTTAAAAGTTTCATGTATTTGAAAAGATGTTAAATGTACTAGTTAATATTAAATTGAAAAAATCCAGAACACCAGGGACACAAATAAAAAATGGAGAAAGAAAAATGGGTAAGACGAAAAAGCCTAAACTCAGAGAAAACAATAATATAAACTAGAATTTCAGAAGAAGAAATGAAAAGGAGAAATCAAGATATCAGAAAAAACCTAAAAAAGAAAATTTGAACCAATCATAAAGAACCGGACGTGGCAACCAGCACGAGCGTCCCGTCCTTCCGTTGTGCGCTGCTGTATAGCGGTTTTTTTTTAAACCACGTATTCATCATTACATAAAATTTAAAAATACAACATATGTGGACCACACTGAACAATACCAGTGAGGACAGCCATCTTGGCACATAAACAAAAAACGTCTCACATAAAAAAAATTACATATAGGCTTTTAAGGGAGTCGATTGCTGAACCAAATCGTCGCCGTCCACCAACCACCAGCAACACCATTGACATCGCCATCGGAGGAGGAGACATGCACCGCAAACCGAAAAACTGTCAGAGCACTATCGCATCACTGCTTTGTGAGCCTAAGAAAGCACTACCGTAGATGACAGAGCATTTATCACTGTGGCGCGTCGACCGGGGTTCAACCCCGTGCTCCTTGGGCCTTAGATCTGCCGTCTCCGGTCGACGTAGTCGACGAAGAACACCGGATCTGCCTGCCTCCAGTCTGCAACCCAATGCGAAAACAACAATCACACTGAAGAAACCATCGTCGCCATATGAAGCAACATCCGATGGCAAACTCCTGCATAAGACGCTTTCCACACACTCCTCAGAGCCTTTCGAAGAAGAAGCCCTGCGATGGGACCGAAGTGAGGAACACATTATTCTCCACGGCTGCATCGTCGCCATCAAGACTAAAAACGGAATGTTCTTCCTAGTCATTTCAGGCAACAAATTTATTGTTTGATAGACTAGATATATGAGGACAAACAAAACAATGGCATGTATAGTGATGGGTGATGATTATATTTTAAACGATAGGGCAAGTGATGGCAAATATTCACAGGTTCTTGGTAATGTGGGAACCCGGCGCCTTTGCTTGGCTGGGTCTCTCTCAACGGCAAAATTTCGTGTTTTGACCCTTTTCCCTAACAATTTTACGATCTGACCCTGGTTTGAAAATATTTCGGGATTTGACCCTTTTTCTTACCGCCAGGGGAGCTGGCGGTAGGGTTATACAGCCTACCGCCAGGGGACCTGGCGGTAGGGTACTTATCCACGTCAGCACGCGGAAATGGCCGCCGTCCCCCTCCGTCGCACTAGCCTGTCTAACCCTACCGCCAGAGCCCCTCGCGGTAGGGTCCGGACAGTTATTTTGCCCGAAACCCCCGCGCCCCTGCCCATCTCCCCACCCCTCCCCCTCCCCCCGTCGGTAGTTCCTCATTTTCTCCCCCAAGTCGCCCCTCTCTCCCTCTCTCATCTCCTCCACTCCCCCCTCGGATCTTCATCGTTTCTTCACCGTTTTTGCGGATCGAGATGGCCCCGAAGAGAGAAACGTAAGCTCCTCCAATCCCTCCAATTAGTTTTTGCAAACTTGCTTCCGATTCGACGCATTATTTGCTTCAAATCCCTCATATTTTTGAACTTAGATTGGATTTTTTTGTACCTAAGATTGTTTTAGCTTGATTGTAGTTGTAGTTCTTAGTTCTTTAGTAAGTAGTGGTATTGAATATGAACTCTAATCAATATTCATATGTTAGTGTGAAGATGAACCCTAGTTCATACATTTTTTTGTTAAAAAAATTATGATGTAATGCATGTGGGAGGACTTGATAGTAGTTTTATGATGCATGTTGATATGATGATATGAAGATGTTGGAGGATTTTTTTTATGATATGATGCATGTTGATATGATGCATATTGGAGTAAACAAAATATATATGATGCAAGTAGTGGATTTGGTTCGAGTAAATATGATATGGTATGATTTTGCATTTGACACATCTTGATATATGTATTTTATTTATTTGATCCATATGTGTAGGTCTGGAACAATGGCGCAACCATTGCCCATTCATCTCCAACATGACCTGTCCGGCTTGCCACTTCCGTACGTGTACGAGTCCTTCCCCGAGCTTCTGGTGCCAGTGACCGCTTTTTCAGACGAGTTCCTACAGGAGACGAGGGCAGTGCGGTGGCACGAGAGGGCAGAACGGATCGCCGACAATGTGAAGTGTTGGTCGCAGAGTGTGAAGGAGTGGAAGAGAGTGAAGGCAGAGATGGAGGGAGATCCAACTATCTGTCGTGAACGCCGGGAAGGGACCATTGAAGTTGCCAAGCAGCACTCCAACTGGGAGCTGCGCAATTTGGGCCGAAGGATCTAGTTCGAGAGCACTGCGGAGGAGAGAGCCAGGATGCCGCCCCCAAGTGCATCGACGTTCGATACCATCAGTTGGGGAAGGGCGAAGGCGAAAACTCCAGCGGGCAAGGCAAGGTGGGAGTGCTTGAACGGTCGGATGCCGACCAGCGTTCCGCCTCCACCTGAACCGGTGGATCCGCTGCCGTATCTGTCTCCACGGCCAGACCTAACATACGAGGGGGGGGGGAGGTTTATCCAACCTATAAACATGTCTATTGGATATGCATCTATGTTTTAGTACGGGTTGTCAATCTTTGGGACAAGTTTGCTATTTGCTATTTCGTACTTATGAATCTATGTGTAAACTCTTTGATATTTGCTATGTGGGACCTTTATTAATATGTGAGCTCGTATTTTGCTATTCGTGAAACTATGTGAAACTTGTGACAAAACAAACAATCAATAAAATTTGTAAAAACCTAAACCCACGGGACCCACCGCCAGGGGACGTGGCGGTAGGGTCAGACAGCCTACCGCCAGCCCCCATGGCGGTAGGGTGAACCCTACTGCCAGGGCCATTGCACATTTCGTTACAGAAGGTTTGTACGGCAAAACCCTGCCACACCCTACCGCCAGGGACTCTGGCGGTAGGGTTAGACATCCTACCGCCAGGGCCCCTGCCGGTAAGGTACTTATCCACGTCAGCACAGCCAAACGGCCGCCGTCCCCCTTCGTCACACCCTACCGCCAGGGGCTCTGGCGGTAGCCTGTCTAACCCTACCGCCAGAGGGCCTGGCGGTAGCAAAAGGGTCAAATCCCGAAAATAATTCAAACCAGGGTCAGATCCTGATTTTGTTAGGGAAAATGGTCAAAACACGAAATTTCGCCTCTCTCACCCTCCCTCTGCTGCTGCTGCAGCAGCAAACAACATAAGCGAGTAGAGTAGAGATGAAATCCACAAGGGAATCCCAACTTGGTATGGGGAAAGGCGTTGGAACACCAGCCCAACATAGTGGCTTTCGTCTTTGGTCCGGCCATCCGCACAATCCCGGGCTCTCGTGGACGAACTGCACCTTTGCTGCACTCGCGCAGACAAGGCTGGCAAGCAAAGGATGGCTAGCGTACGCCATGCACGTGACCTCAGTAACTACGCAAGGATCACGGGCCAGTAGTACTACGCGACAGGCGACACCACCGAGACCAACTTTTCACTTCACAGTCAAACAGGTAAAATCGGCAGAGCGGAATGAGGCTGTGTGCGCTCAGAGTAATCACACAATAATTTTTTGCTCATGGGACTAACTTTACGTTTAACTCATGGCATCGTCTTTCTTCATCCGAAATTTTTTGTTCTTAATACAAATTTTGTGTCACTCCGGTTCTTGAATCAATAAGTTTTCATGTGCAATTTAGTGAATCTGTAATAGTCTACTTGCCTTTATTTTCCTAGAAAGAGATATGTTTTTTGTTTCTTGGTTTGGTCAGGAACCATTCGAAAATAATTTTGTGATATGAGAATTTGTCTTTATTATCTGATTTGTATTTTGGCAAACGAGTGTAACCAACTTCTGTTGAGCAATGCGATGGCTATAGAACATATCATGAGAAACCGATCTTGTGCGGGCTATGGGTGGCATGTCGTACTTCCTCCGTCCGAAAATACTTGTCGTACAAATGGATAAAATTGGATATATGTAGAATTAAAATATGTCTAGATACATCCATTTCCCCGACAAGTATTTTCGGACGAAGGGAGTACATCGAATATAAAATAAAACTACCATCGAAGCTGATGGTTAACTAGCTTGATCGATTAGCTAATTTTAAGTGGCACACTAAGACAAGACTTAAAGTATACTCCCGCGTCTATTCTGTTTGAGTATTTTCATAAGAGGCCGGGGGCATCAACTCGTCATTAGATTTTCAAGGAGCCTACTAAATCCTGGTGTATGGGACATCATATAAAGCTTCCGTTATACAGATTTACTGCCAATAAAAAATGCACCATCTAAACATATCACGATGTGAAACAGGATTCCCAGCCCCAATTAACTTTTTCGTACTACCGGGGCTATGACTAGGTACTCCTTGGTATGTATCAATTGCGTGGGCTAGTATCCAGTACGCAGTACTACCTGCTACATACTAGGCTGCAATGGCTTCAACTGGAGCCTTTCCCATCTTTGACTCGTCTCCGCCTCTGCCATTTCGCACGCACAAAGCGTTACGTTGATGACCACGTGCTTAACTCTTAACTCTTGATCGACAAGTCTTATCTTGCTGCGATTTGCTAACTACCCCTTCTGTCCCAGCATAACTGTGAAAACTGATCTTATATTTTAAAACGGAGGGAGTAGTTTACGTGGACGGTCTAAATGTTGCGATAGAGTCCCGCTTGTCGTCTCAAGATTCCATGCATGCAGATGCAGTGGATGCCCTCGGTTTGTGCGCCATGCGGTCAGTGAACCCCCCTGCCCTGCCCCTCATCAAGATGCCATGCATGCAGCGGAACCCAACCAAGTGCTGGCCTCTGTGCTGCCTGATGCATCTTGGTCGACCGAGCCGATTCCCTTTCCGGTTTCGGCAAGGATTCGCCTGCCTCCCGCATCGGTGGAGGCGCTGCCATCCCGTTTTGAGCGGCAGCGGCCTTTAGGCGCAGCACGCCTCTGCATATTGCTCGGCTCGTCCCGCCTCTCTGGTCCAGCTGCAGCGAGTGGGATCTCCTGTTCCCGGATGGTCCACCGCGTCACAACTGAGCGGCAGCCTGCGCCGTGCTATGCTCCGTCCCTCAACGGTGCCTTAATTTTACATCACGAGTGCTGCAACTTGTTAAACTAACCAGTGTCTGTGTCCGGCATTCCTGTGTGCATTGTCGTGTGTGGAGCAGTTTCGTTGGGAAAATCATTCAAGGGTGATGCAATTACGACTAGCCATCATCAAAACAAAAAGAATGAATTGCCTGCTAATTAGGCGTAGGCTTTTGTCCTAATCTTGATAGTTCTCTAGGAAAATTTGGTGTTGAAATCTTGTTCAACATCTAGGGCTAATCCTTGCTTTGGTTCCTATTTATCTTTCCACATTCAACCCTGAATCTGTGAGATCTATCTAGCTCCCATTAGTCGGGTTGTGCTTGTAGAAACACTACAAACTTTTACATGTCTACCTATCTGTCTAACTTGAACAAGAAAACAATGGAAAAGCTAGCCATCAGGTAGCATACCATTGTTCCTTACATGAATTTCAATCGGCACCTACAATCCTATCATATACTCCCTCCGTTCCTAAATGCAAGTCTTTTTTAGAGATTGCACTATAAACTACATACGGATGTACATAGACATATTTTAGAGTGTGAATTCGCTCATTTTGCTCCGTATGTAGTCCATAACGGAATCTCTTCAAAGACTTATATTTAGGAACGGAGGGAGTACACAATAATTAAAGTGGCTAAGATAGCCTGCCCGCCATGCATTTCAAGTGTTGGGCATGAGCTCTTGTGTGACTGACATGTGTACCTTTTTCTCAATCTGCTTCACTTCTGGTTTAGTGATGGTTTTTGTCTATATTTCCTGTTCTAGGACGGTTTTGCTGATTTTCTGTTATTTACTTTCCCGTATCCCGTGGTCAGTAAGACTCCGGGTAAATATATGACGCCGACCGCTCCATCGCTCTACACATATATAGAAAGGCTCTTTCTTTCGGCCTCCTGATCGAGGGCACTCCAATTATGTCTCCGCGGATATAGCTATAGTAGAAATCACCGCCGCAAAAGATGCGTCCGGTAGTCAGTCACCAACTGTGGCGCCTCCAGATTCCTAACATCCCTGATGACCCTCCCGCCCACACAGTGGCGCGCCTGAGTGAGCGCGCAGGCTTAGGGTCATGGACGCATCATTTCATGCCGAAAATATGTCAGGAGCTTGCGGTGCTGTAGCCAGGGATGAACATGGTAACTTCCTTACGGCGGCCTCCTGGACATTACTGCACGTTTCGTCGGCAGAATCCGCAGAAATCAGGGCCATTCGAAGTGGAATTACTCTAGCGTCTAATATCGGTTGTAACAAGGTCATAACAGAATATGATTGCATGAACGCTTTGGAGGCAATTGCGCACCCGGAAGCATATATGGGACCTGATACACAAATCATTACAGAAGCCACTCTTGTAGATTTGGAGTTCTCTGCTATTACTTTCGTCCACTGTGACAGGAAAGCAAACGTAGTGGTGGATAGGTTAGCTAAGCATTGTTTTAGTATTACATTTGTCTGAATTTTGGGACGAGAATGCCCCTGACTTTATTCTTCCTCAAATTGTAAATGATATGGCTATTTTTTGAGGAATAAAGTTTTGAATTGTTCAAAAAGAAAAAAACACCCTGTGAATAGTAAAACAAAAAATATTAGAAAGTAAAAAAAACATTTTTTTCTCGTCCAAGGTGCTCAGATGTGTGATGTACGTGCAATATTTCAGGGTGTTTGGACATTTGAGGAGCTTGTGGCTCCTGGAATGTCCAAACTTCACCAAATTTTGCACGGACATCACGCACAAGAGCATCTTGCACTCCAGAATAATCTGATTTTTAATTGTTTTTCCTATTTATTATGATTTTACTTTTCATCTCCGGGCCCTTCTGAGCCCTGGTGCAGATTAGCTGCGTCCAATATCGGTAATTCAATTCCAGGCATCTATCTATCATGAGTATGTATATACTGTATCATGCATGAAACATATGCCGCACGCCACAAAGCTTCATTTCTTTAGAGCACTATTTTCTGGTCAACTAAATAGTGCTTTGAGCAAATTCACTCAAATGTGTTTTTTTAGCATAACACAGTGAGGATGGCCCATACCGGTGGCCCAAATGTGCAAGCGAATATAACAAAACAACCAATATAATCAATTCAAAAGAACCTTCAAAATTCACATAAAGGAATAGACTTCTATACAAAAAATGCTTAATTTTATTACAAACATTGGTATACCATTTGGCATTTGCTATCTGTACTATGTTTTCCATCCTTCAAGCAATGGTATGAATCTCGGCTATTTTATTTGTAGTATCTACTTTCATCTATGTATCTTATGCACATGTCTTCTAAGTTGATTTGTTTATATTACAAGCAACATATTAATCCCACGATTGGGAAATATATAATTAAGTAATGATAGGTCGACTGTCTCTTTCATAACATGGTACTTTATAGTTAACATTTGTCTCGACTCCTATTAATTATGTTTTAGAAAGTTATCTCATAATCAAACATTTTGTATTGTTACATGGCAGATGTTAGTCACATTTTAGCCTAAAATGGCATTGTGGTATGTCCAGATTAAATACTATTGATGTTCAGTTTTTTATTGCGATCATTAGTCAGTTCTTCAAGTTAAATGTTTGAATGAGTTGGTAACAAATTATACTCCACTCTGTTTACTCCTCCTATCTAAAGGGAAACTTTTTAAAGTTTTGCCACATTTATAGTTGAATTATCAACATCTACAACACCAAATAATACTATATGAAATCATGTACCTTCATGGATATTGATCTCTTATTGTGAATGTGAATACTCCCTCCGTTCCTAAATATAAGACCTTTTAGAGATTCCACTATAGACTACATATGGAGCAAAATGAGTGAATCTACACTCTAAAGTATGTCTATATACATCTGTATGTAGTCCTAGTGGAATCTCTAAAAGGTCAGGAACGAAGGGAGTATTATTTTCTAAAAAAACATGAAAATTGACTTAAGATAGAACTAACATCCGAAGGAAAAAAAACGTATGGAGTATGTCGATACAGACTAAGAAAATCATATTCAAATATTATAATTCTCAGTCAGTCCATTTATAATTAACATTCTCGAAATATTTTATGAATATATTTATCTTTTATCCTTTTCTTTCATGCTCTTCCATAAAATAATGTTGAAGCATTACAATCTTCCTTACTCTTACTTATCTAATTTAGCAACAAAAATTAAGACATTTTGAAAGAATTCTATAAAAATAATCTTTTGAAAAATTGTAATATAATATTTCTCTCTAATAATTTTTGAATGTCAAGAAGCCAATACAAATGTGTTCAACTGTTTCAAGGAAACATGATGACACATACTTGGCTTTCATAAGATTTAAAGGTTAGCTAGAGGCATCCATATATTTTAGGTACTGTATTCTTAGTCATACTTTAGCATTTATATTTTTTTCCCTTTTCAATAGTATTTTGCTAAAGTAAGTTATTAGAGATGGATTTGGTTATGTATTGTTTACCATTTCCAATCCAAGTTACATGTCATTTCTGAATATTACCCGACAAATAATTTTCTATGTTTGATCATATATAAGGAAATAAGTACTTGCGCCTAAAACATCAAAAGGATGTCGCTATATTTATTTTGAAATATACTTCTGCAAGATATAGCTATATTATGTGAAAAAACATGTTGGTTGAGAAAATGATGATCAACATTTGATCATGAAGAATATGCCATGTCATATAGTAATTCGATGTGATTTTTCTTTGTGAGGGTACAAATTTTATTGTATTGATGTTGTCATGTATAATGTAGCTCAAAATTAGAAGGTGATGCGATGAAATGACCAGCAACTTAGGTTGTTAGTATTTCCATGCCAACAAAACTACAACGTATAAGAGGGAATTTTAAAATAAAATGAAATAATTGTGAGTGCTCCAGATGGAGACCCCTGCTATTTCTCATTTTCCATTATACTTGATTTTTTATGGCAAAAGCTAGGATGTATGCAATCAACTTAGACAAAAGGGAGGAGACATGTGACACAGAGAACATTGCATTCTAAGTTGCGTGACATAACTATTTTTCTGAAATCACATGAAATTTTAGTCATATATCTCTTCTTGCAAAATGATAGCTTGAAAATCCATTATATTTATACTTGATGATGAATATTTATCGCCAATAGGTGGTTCCTCTTTTGGGCATACTTAGGAAAACAACAACCATGTCTTTATTTCATAAATTATGATCCCTGGAAGAAGTACCATCAAATGTGTGTATTCTGTATATGCATTTACATCTATTAATATTTATCAACATGCAAAATCATAGAAAAAGTACATGAATATAATTATGAGAGAAGTGAAAGCCAATATCCGAATGCGTAAAGATATATTTTGGAAATGCATTGTTTTCAACTTAAATTGACCACATTAATCCAATTCAATATCATACTATTGGCAACCTTTTCTTTTTGATATTTTTAAAATTAAACTCTAAATGTGGAAAATTATGCTACACATCTCTATGTAATTAACAACCATTTTATGCTGCGTCTCATTAAATAAAACAATTAATTGCTTTGCACATGCGAGGATCTATCTCCACAGACCTATGCAATGTCACACACTAACTAACTCCTACCTTGGGATCTAAACTTTGATTATTTATGTACAAATAAATCATCACAGCCAAATGAATACAACCAATATTATTATCTACAAAATACTCTATTTATTTCTAAACACTCGACATGCTAAAGATGATGCCCTCACATTTGGTTCAACAATCTAAAGATGATGCCCTCGCATTTGCGAGGGCGACTATGCTAGTAATAAAAACAGGAATTTCAGAAGAAAAAAGAAAAGGAGAAGTCAAGAAATCAGAAAAAACAAAAGAGAAGAACAATGAAAAATTGAACCAATCATAAAAAATCAGCCATTCGATGACCGACTGATGGCAGATTAAAAACGGAATGTTCTTCCTCGTCATTTATGGCAACAAATTTATAGTTTTTTTAGGGTAACAAATTTATAGTTTGTTAGACTAGATATATGAGGCACAAACAAAACAATGACATGTATGGTGATGGCTGATGATTATATTTAAACAACAGGGCGCAATTATATTTATAGGTTCTTGGTAACGTGGGAACCCGGGCCTTGCCTTGGCTGGGTCTCTCTCCCCCTCCCCCTGCTGCAACAGCTGCACAGCAAATAACATAAGCGAGTAGAGTACAGAAAATGGAATCCAATGCGATGTGACCACACACAATGGAACACCAGCCCAACTTGGTATGGAGAAAGACGTTGGGAACACCAGCCCAACACAATGGCTTTGTCTTTCGTCCGGCCATTAGCGCAATCCCGGGGTCTCGTGGACGGGCTGCACCTTTGCTGCACTCGCGCACACAAGGCTGGCAAGCAAAGGAGGGGTAGCAGCGTACGCCTTAGGACGAGACCTCCTTAACTAGGCAAGGACCACGGGCACCCCCAAAATCAACTTTTCATTTCACAGTCCAACAGGTAGAACCGGCAGAGCCGAACGATGTCACACAGTAATTTTGTTCATGTGACCTCCTAACTTTATGTTTAACTCCTGGCAGCAACTTTCCAATTTCTTATGACTTTTGTAATTATATGTTTTTCCAAGAAAAATATATGTTTAATTATATGACTTTTGTAATTATGACTTTTGTACTTTGGCAAACGAGTGTAACCAACTTCTGTTTAGCAATGCGATGGCTATACAACATATTATGAGAGACCGACCTTGTGCTGGCTATATATGGGTGGCGTGTTCTACATCGAATATAAAACTACCACCGAAGTTTTTTTTTTTTTTGAGTTGGAACTACCACCGAAGCTGATGGTTAACCAGCTTGATCGATTAACCAATTTTAAGTGGCACACTTACACACAAAATAGCAGGTCAAGAGGACAAGACTTGGAGTACACCTTCTTTCATATATAGGGCATCAAATATAAAGGACGCCGTGTGAGACACCTCCGCAACAGACTGCCCTCGATCAGGACCTCCTCGCCACGTGCTTAACTCTTAATTCTTGATTAATTCGCCAAAAAAAGCTGTTAATTCCTCTTTGACAAGTCGATCTTGCTGCCATTTGCTAGTACTGGTAGCAGCTAACAAGGACTGCCCAATTGTTGCAGTCGCATTGGGTGGACAGAGTCCCGCGCATCGTGGCCTCCCCTGCCTGCATGGAAACATGCACCCACGGGCTGGTGCGCATCTCCTCCGTCTGCCTGGGCGTGGGCATGCATGCTGGGGCTGGGCGTGGTCCCTCTGCCCACCCGCCACGTCTCAAGATTCCATGCATGCGTGCAGTGGATACCGTGGTAGCTGATGCATCTTGGTCGCCTGCGTCCTGCCTGCGGCGTGACTGAGCCGATTCCGGTTTCGGCAAGGATTCGCCTGCCTCTCGCGTTGGTGGCGGCGCAGCCCTCCCGTTTTGAGCGGCAGCGGGCCTTTCGGCGCAGCACGCCTCTGCATCTTGGCCGCCTCGCCCCCCAGTTTTTGTTCAGCTGCACCTGCAGCGAGTGGGATCTCCTGTTCCCTCCAAGCTACAGCGCGCGTAGCAACCTGCGCCGTGCTCCTCCTCTCAACGCTGCATCACGAGTACGAGTACTACTGGAGCTCGCCAAACTAACCCGAGTGACATTCCTACGTGCATTCCATGCAAACGAAGCAAGGCAGGTGCGATTACGGCTGGCCATCAAAAAGAAGAAGAAAAGAATGGATAAACTTGTGGAACAGTAGTACAGTACAGCCGCAATCCAAATGGGGCTCCTGGCTATATATCTGCGATGGTACTCGAGTAGCGCGGGCTCCATGCTAACCCGCCGAGAGCGAGGATTTTCTTTGTCACGATACGGTCCTAGGATTTCCCGTTGATAAGATTTACACAAGTAATTCCCTGACATAACAGTACCCGTCTTATTCAGATTGATTGCCAGGCAAAGAAAAGATTATTGAGGCGCAGCAAGCAAGCCAGCAAGTCGATGAGATGCGAGGCATATCTTTACCACGCACCATCAGGTCAAAGTTGAGCCATATTCTGAAAGCTGACAGGGAGACTATTCAACTGTGGAGTTGCGGTCGAGCAGACCATGGTACCTTGCCGCATTATAACATGTGTGACGTACCATCGGCTCGTTCGACTGAGGCCCGCGTCCACGCCGCGCCACTTCAATGCGCCATGTGTTAATATATACTCCCTCTGTATCAAATATAAGACACCCCTAAAAAATAAAATTTAAGATGTTTTTTTGACACTATGACAGTGTCAAAAAAGTATATTCGCAAAAATAAGTGTCAACAAACGTCTTATGTTTTGATACGAAAGGAGTATGTGCAAATCGTTTTTTTTAATATTATGGAAGCAAAAGGGAAACACACAAAGGAAATGTAAGGTGTTACATGGGCAGCCTCCTCTGTATATGTACGCTTGATTGAGATCAATGTAAGGTGTGAGAATACAGTAATCTTCATAGTAATCAAAGCCTTCTCACTCATGTCTACCTCTCCTTCACTCGGCGCCGCCGCGGCGGCCGCCGCTGCGGTCTCCGGCGACTCCTCTTCGTCTCTGCTCTTCGAAACCCACCCTCAGAGTCCCATGCCTCATGCTCCCATTAGCCCCTCCCAGCATGACCTTCCCGCTGACGCCTCTGCCCTCCCCTCTCCCGGTTACTCTCTGGAGGCAAAGCTTCCCTTCCCAAATCCCTCGGCGACTTCCCCATCACCCAATTCATCCCGTACAAGCTTGATCCCACCGCAAACAACTACTCTCGCTGGCGTCGCTCCATGACCTTCTTCCTCAACGCCTTTCATGCCCGCCGATGCCTGGCGGGGTGCAGACGTCGACATCATCCTCTAGATGCACGCCACTGTCTGCGACGATCTCGTCGATGTCATCATGGAGAACAACGAGTCCGCCTTCGCCGCCTGGCACGCCATCTGGCTTTTCTTCCTCGACAATCAATCGGCGCAACTCTTGCACCTGAGCAAGGAGTTCCGCGCCATTGTACACGGTGAGATGACTATCCGGCCTACTGTGGCCGCCTCAAGCATCTTGCTGACGCCCTCGTGGACCTGGGCGAGCCCATCTCGGATCGGGCACTCACTGAATAGATGGTGGACGGGCTGGGAGAGAAATTGGAGGTACAGGCCAAGATCTTCCAATCCCTTGATCCCTTCACCAAGTTCGTCCAGGCTCGCGCGCTTCTCCAGCTTGCCGAGGTGTCCATCGACAAGAAGGCACGCGCTGACAGCAGGTGCTCACGATCCAGAACGACTACGGCGCTAGTCGCGGCGGCGACCGTAGTGACCGCGGACCCCTCTCTGGGGACCAGACTGGTGGGTGCAGCGGCGTGGAGTCTGGTGGCCCCACTACCGGAATAGGGGCCAGTGCCGACGGCCCCCGTCGGCCTACTCCGGGAAATGCCGACAGCCGGTTCCAGGCCGTCGGCGTACAGAGGTCGTCGGGCTTACCGAGCTATGCCGACGGCCCCCGTCGGCACAGATTAGCCGTCGGCTTATCCCAGCCTACGCCTACAGCGGCCGTCGGCATACATGAGCCGTTGGCATAGTTGCGGGCCCGGCGGCCCGGCTCGTGACGAGCGGCTAACGGCGTCCGATCTATAACGACAGCCTCGACGGGCGGCCGTCGGCATAGAGGCGCGTGCCATGTCATCGATCCGAGGCACACCGACCATCATCTATGTCGCCGTCGGCATATACATATATATATATATATATATATATATATATATATATATATATTCTTTTCATATAGATTTTTTTGTTCTTTTACATATTATTTTTAATTAACTTACATGTAGCATGTGTTAATATAATCATAAATACCTTAATTTTCGATTATATATGGAGGCCGACATGTGGAGGGGGAAACAGCCGCATCGGGGCTATACGGAGGGGACGTTCCTCCCAAGTGTTTACATGGGATGACCTACCACAACCGGGTGGTGTGGTGGCATGTCTGAAGAGGCGGCACGCGTCTCCGGGGTGTGGCCCCCCTCACGGATGGCGGCTCCGCCGGCACCTGGAGGGGGAAACGGACGCGTCGGGTCCACACGGAGGGGATGTTCCTGTGGGTTTGGCCCGGATGTTGCTCCTAGATGTCCCTATGGGCTGACCTAACACAACCGGGTGGAGAGGTCCACTGGTCAAAGCCCGTCCGTGGGAAGTCAAAGGGCTAGATTTCATGGTCAACCGCTCCAGGGTTAGGCGCGGGGGCCCGGGGGTAGCAATGCCACCAGAGCGTCGCACCGGGCCCTCATACATGCGCGCGCGCGCGGGGGGGGGGGGGGAGGGGGGTGGCATGTCTGAAGAGGCGGCACGTGTCTCCGGGGTGTGGCCCCCCTATGGACGGCGCCGTGATGTCTACTACACAACCTTCTTCTTGTAGATGTTATTGGGCCTCCAAATGCAGAGGTTTGTAGGACAGTAGCAAATTTTCCTGAAGTGGATGATCTAAGGTTTATCAACCCGTGGGAGGCGTAGGATGAAGATAGTCTCTCTCAAACAACCCTGCAACCAAATAACAAAGAGTCTCTTGTCTCCCCAACACACACAATACAATGGTAAATTGTATAGGTGCACTAGTTCGGCGAAGAGATGGTGATACAAGTGCAATATGGATGGTAGATATAAGTTTTTGTAATCTGAAAATATAAAAACAGCAAGGTAACTAATGATAAAAGTGAGCACAAACGGTATTGCAATGCTAGGAAACAAGGCCTAAGGTTCATACTTTCACTAGCGCAAGTTCTCTCGACAATAATAACATAACTGGATCATATAACTATCCTTCAACATGTAACAAAGAGTCACTCCAAAGTCACTAATAGCGGAGAACAAACGAAGAGATTATCGGGGCTTCATCAGACCCATGCCTCTTACAACAAATACACCCCGCTTTGCCCAGTGCACCAAGTGAGAGAGGGAGAGGAGCCTCGCTACACGCAACGCTGCACAGGTTTCACCTGGGTGCGCCTTGTGGCGAAGGGGGGGGGGGAGGCAGCCCGATGGTGGTTGCCCTAGGCTTCCTCCCATGGCGATTGCGGCTGGCATCGCGGGAGAGAAGTTTTTCATTGTTAATACCATGGGACTAGTATTTTTGAAATGAAACTCATGTTAAAGTGGCAAGAGAATTTTTTTTTGAGTTGGCCTTTTTTGTGTGAAAAGGATGAGATCTATTGTAAAAGATTATCGAAAGTATAAATCATCTTAAATATAATAAAAATTACATCGAGATTTCAAGACCATCGAATAACCACTGTTACTGTCAGAAAGAGCCGCCGACGCGTTGATGTCGTCGCTCCCCTACCAGAGCCGACCTGACCTTGTCGATGACAATGAGTCTTCGTGCACATGCCCCTAAGGGCCAGCGCCCTGGAGCCATAGTCGTCGCGGTTGAACCCTTGCATAGATCTGAAGCATCGGACACCAACTCTCGGCACATGATAGGAAACTCTAACCTCAGCGCCCCAAGGAGACGGCAAGAATCTATGCCGGAGCTTCGTCGACTACGTCCAAAAGTACCAACTCCAGGAGGATCGAAACTCGGAAGACAAACTCAAAGAAGAAGCGTCGCCATCCTTCCGAGTGCCGCACCTACGAGGACTAAAAATCCTAACCTGAACTGCCAACCGAAGTCGAGGCACCAGGATTCTCCTTCCCGTCACCGGCCGTCGGAGCGTCATGCAAAGGGAAGGCGAAACCACGGACTCGGCGGTGAAGTCTGGAGGGGAGAATTTGCGCCAACCATCTAGGGTGAATCCACAAGCTCGTGGATGAAGTCTGGGGAGAAAAGTTTGCCCTAACCACCTAGGGTTAAGGGAAAAAATGAGAGCAAGTCCCTGGAAAACAATAACCTCTTGTTTGAGTTGGTTCTCTCTTGCTTTACCCAATCAAACTTTTTATATATGGCCTCACAAGAATATCATTCAAGATAATGCAGCATCCGAAGATTAAAAAAGAAAACATCCGTGTTTTGCTTCTCCCGAAGGAAGCGAAGACCGAAAAGAGTGTCGTTTGGATTTACAGCGAGCTTGCCCATTGTCCTTTGGATTTACTCGTTGGAGAATCACGAGCTGAACCGAGCTGCCGATTGCGGATCTTTTGCTTGCGCTGCAAATCCAGGACAGTGCAGGTAGTCAGCGCTGCGAATTAAAATCGCTTTCGGGGTTTCCTTTTCGTTGGGCGCGCCGGACGAGTGAAAATCTGTTCTAGCATGTACAAGCTTGTTAGATTGTATTTTGGGCGGTGTCGACTGTATTTTGGACAGGGTTGACTATAGTATTTTGGACTTGTGGGTGAACTATAGTCTTTTGTGGCCTATGTGTACTAGTAAAAGGGCCAACTCTATTTACTTGAATGATTATGTAAGAACAATTTTCAATGTCAAGTGCTTTAAAAATTAGTTTGTTCAGACTTGCAAAAGAATCTGTATTGTGTTCAACTTTCTGCTGTTGTGTTGTGCTTAAGCTTCTAGTAAGTTTAGGAAGTTGTATCTGTATTGAAGTGTTGGGACGTACTTCTTTTTTGTTGAAGTTTGCTAAACTGAACTGTACTGTATTGTGTTAGCTGAACCAATGGTCTGCTCTATTCTTTGTCTGAAGAAACTGCACTCTGTTTTTTGTTGTTTTGTCCACTCATTCAGTTTCTTTTGGTTGTGAATTGCTGCTGGTCGCTGGATCAATTCCAACAGTGGATGAGAGGGGGCAAGGTCCGCTGTGCCTTGGCCACAGTAAGGCATTGGATCTCAGTGCGTTGAAGTCATAGCTCACCGAGCGAGGAAATTTGCCTTATAGACGAAATCAAATCACAGAATGAACTATTCGTGAAACTATTTCACGCGGCTGACCTTTTTGTGTGACGCCCGACACGAAGGCGCCACACTACACTGTGCAACGCCTCACAGATAGGCGCTACACGGCCAGCGTCGCACCCGTGTGATCAGGAAATTACTAAGTCAGTGTGCAGCGCCTGAGAGCTAGGCGCTACACTATATAGTGTGGCGCCTAGCTCCTAGGCGTTGCACTAGTGCAACGCCTAGCTCCCAGGCGTTGCACTAGTGCAGCGCCTGAGAGCTAGGCGCCACGGGTCAGCCGCGTGAAATAGTTTCACGGACAGTTCATTCTGTGATTTGATTTCGTCCATAGGTCAAATTTGTCAAATTTGCCAGCGAGGAGAGGGCTGAGTAATGTAGCGTGAGTAAAGGTGGTGACTGTGCTGCCTAAAGCATGCATGCGTGGATAACAGGAACATTAGTGGTTCTTAACAAATATTGTAGATGAGCAAATATAGGACTAAGAAAAAACGCTCGCCATCGTCTCCGTTGCCGGTAAACAAAGACATTAAAAATATGGTGGCCGAGCGGTTTTATAGTGGCACAGCTCAACTGACAAAACGGTGGACGTTGTAGATATCGCCGGCTCTGAGGCACGAGGCAGTGTAATTTTGCACCTGGCCACGGTGAAAAGAAAACAATAATGCAACGACATTTCTCCATCAAAGTTCTGGTTTCACTGCGGTCACAGTCAATTGTGTGCGACAGCATGTTGTACACTACACACGTATTGCATCGTACTAGTACTCCCTACACACTACTTATACCAACAAGATGCTTATGAATTTTTACAGCGAGGGTAGAGGCTAGCTGGAGTACTGCCACTATCTACTAGTCATACTCATAGCCCTAGACGTAGACTGGCTACTACGACAGGTGAAGATAAGGATGCAGACATGCATGGGCTGTGCCTCAGCTGGAGTATGGACCGGGCAAAAGATTTCCTCACCTCAGCAACCAACACCCCCCCTCTCTCACTTTTTTCTACTGTGTGTGTCGAGAGAGGTGGCTTCCGTTTCTTTACTCCACTACACGTTTTTACTGTTTGCAGGAGAGGGAGAGGGCGAGAAAGACCAACTCCCCACGATACTTTGCTGCTGCTGAGTTGCTTGTGCTCGTGACTTGGTTGAGTAGGAGTAGTAGTGTAGCATCCGCCTACATAAACGCCCATAAAGCAGTGTAGTCCACTCCACACATCTTTTTTACTTCCTCCGTATAGGTGTGCAAGTCACCTTACGAAAACAAAATAATCCCAAAACACTTAGGCACGGTACATTAACTCCCTTCTCGTTTTTTGTTTTGTGACATATCAACCAATAAGAGATGTGGGCCGTGCACGCTTTCAATGATTTGAGACTACTCCCTTCGTCTAGGTGTGTAAATCACCTTACGAAAACAAAATAACCACAAAACACTTAGGCACGGTAGATTAACTCTCTTCTCGTTTTTTATTTTGTGACCTATTAACCAAGAAGAGATGTGGGCCGTGCATTCTTTCAATGACTTGAGACTACCAAACATGATATGCAGTGGTTAGTTCATTGCATGCAATGCTATTAATTTTCAAAAAGACATTAAGTTTTCTCGTTTTCCTCTCCGCCTTGATCGCGGTGCATAATGTAAGATGACTTACACACCTAGACGAAGGGAGTATCAAACATGACATGCAGTGGCTAGTTCATTGCATGCAATGCTATTAATTTTTAAAAATAAATTAAGTTTTCTCGTTTTCCACTCCGTCTTGGTCACGGTGCATAACGTAAGATGACTTACACACCTAGACGAAGGGAGTAAAGACGCTGAGGAGTAGTTCTCTCTTGCATTACCCAATCAAACTTTTTATATATGGCCTCACAAGAATATCATTCAAGATAATGCAGCATCCGAAGATTAAAAAAGAAAACCTCCGTGTTTTGCTTCTCCGGAAGGAAGCGATGACCGAAAAGAGTGTCGTTTGGATTTACAGCGAGCTTGCCCATTGTCCTTTGGATTTACTAGTTGGAGAATCACGAGCTGAACCGAGCTGCCGATTGCGGATCTTTTGCTTGCGCTGCAAATCCGGGACAGTGCAGGTAGTCAGCGCTGCGAATTAAAATCGCTTTCGGGGTTTACTTTTCGTTGCATGCGTTGGGCCAGTGAAAGATTGGAAAGCTAGTTGCATCCTTTGGTCACTTGAAGTCATAGCTCACCGAGCGAGGAGAGAGCTGAGTAATGTACTGTGGGTAAAGGTGGTCACTGTGCTGCCTAAAGCATGCATGCGAGGATAACAGGAACATTAGTGGTTCTTATAACAAACAAATAATACTAGTAGATGAACAGGTTAGCCAATAGAGGACTAAGCAAAACGCTTGCCATCGTTTCCGTTCCCGGTAAACAAAGACATTAGGAATATGGTTGCCGAGCTGGTTTTACAGTGGCAGTACAATTCAACTGACAAAACGGTGGACGTACTCCCTCCATTTGAGTAATTAAAGTGGCACAGAGGCTGATGAATTTTTTACAGCGAGGGTAGAGGCTAGCAGGAGTAATGGCACTACTATCTAGTACCAGTCATATTCATAGCCCTAGACGTAGACTGGCTACTACGACAGGTGAAGATAAAGGATGCAGACATGCATAGGCTGTGCCTCAGCTGGAGTATCGACCGGGCAAAAGATCTCCTCACCTAGCAAAACCTCTCTCTCTTTTTTCTACTGTGTGTGTGGGAGAGAGGTGGCTTCCGTTTTTTCACTCTACTGTACACGACTTTTACTGTTTGCTGGTGCTAGCAGTCGCAGGGGGGAGAGAGGGCGAGAAAGACCAACTCCCCACGATACTACTTTGCTGCTGCTGGGTTGCTTGCGCTCGTGTCTTGGTTGAGTAGGAGTAGTAGTGTAGCATCCGCCTATATAAACTCTCATACAGTAGTGTAGTCTCACCGCAAGCCAACAGCCTAGCACAAGCACAATGGCCAATACCTTCCGCCACATCTTCCTTAAAGCCGCTGAGGCCTTTTGCTGGTTGATTGGCACAGTTTCCGGCATGTTTCTCTTAGTGCTAGCACTGACCCTTTTTGCATCCACTAGTTCCACTCCTTCATCTCCTTCTTGCGCTCCCACTGCTAGTTCCACCTGCGATGAAAATCACTTGCATCGACTCATCGCAACTTGTGTGCGCTATGTTGTTTGCGCTATGGTCATCACCGCGTTGTTGATGGTCTTTGTTCGGAAGGTTGCGGACGGGGCAGCCAAGGACCACGAGCGGGTCGCCGCCTTGGAGGACGCAGCTTACAAGGCTGCTTACGATGCCGCGGAGGTGGCCAATGTGGCTGTCGGGCGCGCCGAGAGGGCGGTCAAGGACCTCAACGACCCGCGTCGCGTCAATCTTGCCCTGGGCGTTCTGGAGGCCGACCAGGTTTTGGCCAAAGCACGGAAGGAGCTGGATGAGCGCGTCCAGGAGTATAGGTGCGCCACCGATAAGGCGAAACGCTTGGTGCCCAAGGAAGGTATTGCTCGCCTCCCCAAACGGTGGAGAATTGCTGCGCGTTTAGCTTTCTTCTCGGCTGTTTGTGCACATTACATAGGTTCAGGCTGCGCAGGATTTGCATTTTACTACTCCCTAGAGATACAGACCAAGTGCACGACGAGCATCCTGACAATCTTTCTGTTCGTGCTCGCTGGAGTTGTATCCACAACCATTCATGGTCTCTTACTCTGGGTATCCTTGACCCAAAACTGATTAGTGTCGAGAGTTTGAAACCTACTTAGATTTCCGTAGTTTAGTTAAGGATAGTGCTTCGTAACTGATGCTTGGTGTATGAGGAAAGATCAGTGTTTAGATTAGTGTTGTTCGTGCTTCAAAGCTGATGCCCGTATGTGGGCAAGATCAGTTAGATTTATGTAAGGGAATGGTTCAAACTCAGTTCAGTTGAAAAATGGTATTATCATCAGAGAAACTTTGATTATTTCAGTTTTACAATCCTTGATGGCAGAAGGGATGTGTGCATGTATTTTCTGTTATTCTCCTATGGAAAACAGCGAGCGAGAGAGCAATGGGGGAAGGCTGTGTTTGTATGCAAAGACGCAGCCTCTGCTCCAGCCCCGTCTGATTGCATCCCCTCTCTCTCTTGAACTCCTATTTTTGATTTAATGCCGAGAACGTCTATCTTGGTTTGTGCAGATTCGTTTTTATTTTTGCCTACCTGTTCAGAGTACTATGCCTACCTGTTCCTAATTTTGCAATTCAGGCATTGAAAGAGATCAACAAGTTTCTAATTCGGGTTACCTCATGGATTATCATTTATCTGTCTGACCTCTATTTACTCAAGGAGTTACGTCGTCATTTCTTATGTGTCTTAATAATATAGCTTTATCATATTGCACATGTTAAACACATACCATCGGCTGGAGTCTTCCTTTACACACTAAGCATCTAGTTTTGTTTCGTTGAAATGATAATATGTACACTCTCCTGGATATAGGTCCTACAGATCAAATCTAGAACCTTTTTAGACTTCAAATTTGTGCTACGTGAAATAACACAAATCAGATTTTCTGGTGTTTGTAGCAACTGATCAAATTTGTAAACTTGTTAGGCTGCTTACATGAAGAATGCAGAGAAAGCAATTGTTTACATGCCATGGATATTTCTGCATCCTCCATTTCTTTCATTTGTTTTTATGCATTGCAGATTTGCAACCACTCCTAAAAAGACATTTACAATCAGATATAGAAAAAGAGCCTTTGGTAATTATGCTGATGCAGAACATATTTAGCTACCTTTTGCACAACAAATTTTGAGTCAATGCAACTTTCATGTGCATCTTTCCACTCTGAGAACAAATATTCACTTAGTTTTGCAATTATAATGAACCCTTTTCCGGTGTTAGGAACATATGTCTATGATGGCTTATGTGTTCCCTTCGTCTATGGCCTCAAGTCTTTACCTTCCTCAGTTACTTCATGTACGATTCTTTCTCCTGCAGGGCATATCCAGAGGTTTTTGTGTGGCCCATTCTTGGTTTAGCATGATTTTGAACATACTTTGGAACTAAAAAGTGGTAGCTACTGAATGCTGTTTCAAATTATATCCATATGTATTCCAGTAGGTTGTATTTAATGACTTGTCCTTTTACTTGTTTCCTTGTTCAGTTTCAAACCAGCCATCTCGAGCAGATCAAGTCAAAATGGATTCATGTCTACTACTTGCAGACTGTCCATCTCAGTCTGGTAATTCGTTCTAGTACTTGGAATCTTGATGAACAGTTTGCATTTCCCTTGCTGGTAACAATTAGTTCACTTAACTGAGAATGCAAGAGATCAGCTTGAATGGAGAACTGGTGCTACAACTGTTTCTTTTGCCAGAAGGTTTCAGTGTTCAACATTATGCATTTACATTTTCAGGTACTACAAAAGAAAAAAATTAATTAAGATTCCTTCCTTTGCCAGCAATAATGAACAAGTAAAAGCTACAGATTCATATGTCCAGGTTGCAGTTTTTCTACATCCATGCTGTTTCCTCTTATGATTTTGTTAAGAGTACGATTCTACCTTGGGAGGATGCCATACACAAGATATGCATTTGGTTGTTTCTAATGCATTTTCATTCTAGCAGGCCAATTTGATTGCATTGTCAAAACTAGGCATAGGATATTTGAATGTTTCCATATAAATGTAATGCTCTGTTTCTCTTCTATTTTGCAGCTTCCCAAAATCAGGAATGATAGCTATCATATTTGGTAGTAATTAATTCCGTTGTTTAGTAACGAATTTTTTTTGATGCATTTTCGTTTTAGTTTCTTCTTGCTTCAATTTCAAAGCAGCATTCTAGCGCAGATCATTTCAGATCAATATATAAAGGCAGGTTTGTGATTGCAATGTCAGAAAGAGGCCTTGGATATTTGTATGTTTCCATAAGAAATGTAATGCTCTTTTGTTGTAGCCTCCCATTAACAGGAATAAAAGCTATCATATTTCACCCTGTTGTTAATGAATTTTTCTTTCCGTTTCATTTTTGTTCAATTTCTAAGGAGTATTATTTATTTCTTTGCTTGTGTAATCATCTGCTCTTTCATGAGTTTTTATCTGTCCATTGATCATGCACAATTTTCCTTAGGCTACACATTCGATTTTCGGAAATATAGCCACCTGACCTGCCATGAGCATGGAGCTCGAATGTTTCAATACAGCTCCACATGATAGAACACATAAATTGCTCCATATTTTAATTCAATCTAATTTGGTTATTGATTTTGGCAAGCAATTGAGTAAGCTGCAGGTGGGCTTCTTCCTTGAGTTGTCATACTCGGATGTATTTGCGCATTTGTAGTCAACTGCTATCATGTGTCACATCTTCTCCATTTTTATATCTTATGCTGCTTGATAATTTCCTATGATGTTTACTAGCAACATGCATGTTAATAGCTGTTTCAATCATGGAAATTGGTCGCACAGGGTGGTGATGGTCACTTTGTGCTCCTTTTCCTATTCGTGCTAAAAATAATTACTCTGGATGATGTTGATTCATTCTTTCGTGATCATGTCAATCGCTACACCAGCTACAATCAAGATGTGGCAATGGTGCGGGATTGGGGTAGTAAGAGCATCTACAACCGTGATGGCAAATTCGGCCCCTCAAACGCCATGGATGCACTACCGGACTCGCACCCTATGCCTACAGCCCAGGGCCGTCGGCATAGGTCCCTTGCCGTCGGCATAGATCTATGCCTACGGCTGCCGTCAGCATAGTCCCGTCGGCGTAGATCACGTCAGCGTAGTCTTGTCAGACCGTCGGCGTAGTATAGCCGTCGGCATAGGGCCTATGCCGACGGCCGGGCGTCAGCCGTCGGCATAGTTTAGCCGTCGGCAGTGTTTTTCGCCTGACGGCAACGAACGGCGCCGTCAAAAGAGCTAACCATCCACGGGACGCCACGTGGCAGGGGGTATGCGGCATACCCCCTGCCACGTGGCACTCCCTAGTGCCTCCTGGTGGCCGGGCTATGCCTACGGCAAAGCCGTAGGCATAGATGATATCTATGCCGACGGCTTTGCCGTAGGCATAGCCTTGCCACGTGTCTTCCCCTGGTGCCTCCTGGCGGCAGAGCCGTAGGCATAGCTGTGCCACGTGGCGCGTCCTGGGAAGTCCTGGGCTTATATATGCCGACGGCTTTGCCGTAGGCATAGTTTTTTTTTATTTTCCCTATTTTCTCTTTTTCAATTCATTTGACAGCATTTCAAAGCAGAATAATATGGGATTATGCAGAAATATAACAGTTCATCGTCTAAACATACTCAAGTTCATCATCATCATTTAAACATAGTCAAGTTCATCACCGGCGAAAGTTCATGAACATAAAAGTAGTGCAAGACATGGAACATCATGAAAGTAGGAACATGAAAGATATGGCACGATGGCCACATGCACGGAATCATCATCGACATCAAGCAAGACCACCTCCGCCAAAACCACCACCACCAAGACCACCTCCGCCAAAACCACCACCACCAAGACCACCTCCGCCAAAACCACCACCGCCAAAACCACCACCGCCAAGACCACCTCCGCCAAAATCGCCACCGCCAAAACCGCCACCGCGACCACCATCACTCTGGAAGATCGGAGTGACTGGGGTCGATGGAGCAGGAGTCGAGCCACCGGTCCCCTACATGTTTGAGAGAAGATTCTAACGGTAAATATGATATGATAGTGTTGAATGAATGAGAACTAGTTTGTCAGTAGTTAGGCAAATGTACTAACCGGACTATCACTGCCTAGTGCCACCCATTCATCGAACGTGGGCACGTGTGGGGGTTCTCCCGCAGGTGGTGGTGGGGGTCCCATTTGTGGTGGATCCGTGCGGTTACTCCAAGACGCCAACATAGCCTGGATGTTAGTTAAACAAGCAAACTAGAAGGTCGGAAGGAATGAAAGTGCAAAAATTGAGCTTGGTTTTAAGAGGGCAAAACTAACCGCCATCATCTGACGGTTGTAATCATCGTTTGCCTTCACTCGTTGCAAGTACTCTCGCACCTCGAGATTCCTATGCTCGACAAAGGCCTTATATGCCTACATAATTTAGGTTGTTTCTAAGTGAGCAATGCTGAAAATAAACTGAGAATGCTAGAGAGAAAAAGATAAAGGGGAAGTACTTACAGCATGCAAGCGGGCTAAGGGAGTCTGTGAACGCCCCGTACTCTCTAACTGGCTCGAGTAGGTAGCCCGAAGCCGTGTGTACGAGATCGAAGGAGTGATCAAGCCATCAAAACACGGATACCGGCCATGTGACTTCCCCTGGATGGCCACCACCGCCGTGTCATCGATCTGAGACTGGGCGACCCCAGCAACAGGAACATTCGGATGCAACTTCTGAAAGTGCTGAGTGTAAGACTCCAGGTGCTCCTCGGTCTTGCCGTAGTACTGGCTCTCGCCCTCCTTGCGATCACTCCGCTCGCGGGCCAGCTTCCACGACTCAATGTCTGAGAGCGGCCTCTTCAACTTGTCCTCCTGCAACGTCAAACAGAAGTTAGCCATACATAAGAACATGACGGTAAAGAAGAACAAAAATGCATCATGCATATAGATATACCTTCATGGCCTTGAAGCCCCAGTGGTTCCTGTTTCCTTGGCCGTGTGTCCCGTCTTTTCCACGGTTAGCCCGGGCCTTGATGCTCTTGGCAGCAAACTCTGCATCGTCGCCGAGCCACCTATCCACCAAACTCGCCCATCCGTCATGCCTTCCGTAGCACCAACGAGGAACAACCTATGCAAATTTTAGAAGAATGACATGTGAGCACGAAACATATAGTTGACTACTTGAAACAATGAAAAGTTAGTAATAGTTACCATCATGAACAGCTCCCTGTTCAAGGTAAGTCGTTGCTTCTGCGCTTGACTTTTGGTCATCTTTTGGTGCAGGTAGGAGTGGTAGTACTGCGAGACGGCAACCCAGCGCACCTCGTACTGCAACTGACGAGCTTTCTTCTTCGCAGCCGCAAGCAAGACCACGTCAGCTCTGGCCTTGTGCTCATCAAGAACTCTATAGAGTTGCTGCAATCATGCATAAACCAGAAGCAAACAAGGCATGAGTTGAGTGATTCAATGATAAACTATGAACGAAGCTGAAGACAAGTGATTCAGAAGAGAACTTACCCAAAATTTGGTGATCATGGCCTTAGCAGCCGTCCCGTACTCCGCGTTGCTGCGAGCCTCGTAGTGGGCCCAGCTCGTGGCCAAAACCCGCAGCTGCGGGTCCCTGTCTGGCCGCGGGCAGAATAGGCCAGGCTAAAACTCCTTCAATAGGACAGTGATAACGCCGTTCGGTTTACGGCCCTTTCCGCGAAGGATCTAGTTACTGCAAAAGAATCAAAGGATTGCCATGTGTACAATAAGAAAATGTTGTCTTGTGTTGAAAATATTATTGAGAGGCACTTACTCTGTCCCCGCGGGTTCAATGAGCCACTTGTGCGCCTCGATAGAAGGTGGTGTAGGTAGTCCAGCATTACCACGCAGCCACCCCTGCGGAGCACCCGGTGGCAAGGTACCCCACAACTCGAGATCAACCTCCCCTCCACCACCCTCCTGGCCCTCCTCCTCACCCTCCTCCTCGGCCTCCTCCTCCTCGGCCTCCTCCTCCTCACCCTCCTCCTCCTCATCCTCCTCCTCCTCGCCATCAGGAACATACTCCTCCTCCTCAGACTCAGAAGGTGCCTCTGTATAGGAGGGCATCGAAGAAGACCCTCCTATTTCAGACACGGTCCGGAGTTTTTTGCCCCGAATGCCTCTCCCTCCACCTCCTCCTCCTCCAGGGGCTCTCCCCCACCGCCTCCTCCTCTAGGGTCTCCTCCCCGACCCCTCCACCTCCCTGTGAGGTGTCATCCTCGCGTAGTCGGGAGGGAACCTTGTGGGCTCGTCCACTCCGAGTAAGTCCTTTGAATTTACTGAGGAAACTGGCGCCACTGGACTTGCCCATGATTAGCAAACCTGCATTGAGAAGAGAATAAACAATTAGTAAGGATATCAAATAAACAAGCATACAGGAAAAACATTAATAGCAGAAGAGCACATTAAGCATACTATTGTAATGATCATTAAAAGAACTTACATTTTTCTAGAACCCATATGAATCATCACTATTGTAATCTATTTGTCGATCGGTCTCATCATCACTATCACGCATATCTTCTTCGTTGTCTGACGGAGGTGGAGCTCTTCCTCATCGTCAGCGTCTTCATTTAAATTTTCAAGCATAATTATGTCTCTTTGATTCACAACTGCCTCACCATCAATCCGTGCGTCCTCGTCGTTTGGGTCCAGGTCAACATAACCCAAGTCATCATCCTCGTTGTTTCGGACCACGTCATCATGTTCCTCTTGATAGAACACTCCCTCGTATGTCATGGGGTTTATGTTGTAGTAATCATCATCATTCGGGCCCGGTAGCTTACCATGTGGCGACACCTTGAACACAACTTCCCAACCCTTTAGGTACTCTTTCTGGCATGGGTAAGGCAGATAATATACTTGTGTGGCCTGGGTAGCGGCGAGAGATCAGCTCCGGCATAGACGGTTGATGGTTTAACTTCAACTAAACCAATAGAAGGCGTATGTCTCAGACCCTTTTTGGGGTCGAACCATCGACATTTGAACACAGTGAGACTTAGGTGTTCGCGGCCACGTTTGAATGTAAGCTCGTATATTTTTCCTACCCTTCCGTAGTAATCTACTTTATTATCTCCTTCAGTGAAGACTCCGGTATTTATGGTTTTGGGATCAGGCCGACTGTTCTGGTGCTCCTCTGTATGGAAGCGATACCCATTCACATCATACTTTTGGCATGTCATGACGGCAGGGTCAAAACCCATGGAAACCCATCTCAATTCTTCATCCATTGATTCGTTCGGATCATTTCCCTACAAGTTTAATTGAAATTATAGGGTGCATGAGTTTAATTGAAATAGGTAATAGGGAAGTGTGAAAAATTACTTTCTCCATGAACCACTCAACGAAATTGTTCCTTCCATCAGCACCCTTTTGGAGAAGAGCAAGTGCCTCCGCTTCAGTAGGAGGCAGCATTCCCGTCCACTCTTCTTCAACGAATTGACTATAATAAGAAAAGCGGTATAAGAACTAGGCAAAGTGAACATAACGAATTAACTAAAAGAATGGTGCAAAGGTATTACCTCATCCACTCATCCTCAACTTCCTTGATGTTGTGCAAGATATAGAACATGACATCCTCCCACTCATCTCGTGGCATGAGATAAGGTGTCGAGCATCCAGCCCTGCCACCTTGCCCGATGAATAGAGGCAACTTGGGTTTATACTTGGGTTCTTTTATATTGTATCGAGACACCTTATTGTGCAACGTGGGAACATGGTCCGGATAGTAGGCTGTCCTGAGGTCTGCCACCTCCTCGAGGATAACTGCCTCAGCTATGGAAGCTTCAATCTTAGCTTTGTTTCCACATTTCTGTCTCAGATGCTTGTTCTGTCTCTCAGGGCCGTACTGCCAACGATTCTGCACAGGGCCCCCAAACAATACCTCGTTCGCGAGGTGCAAAATGAGATGTGTCACCGGAGTAAAGAAGCCTGGCGGGAAGATCTTCTCTAGCTTGCATATCAACTCCGGCGCCTTCTTATGCATTTCTTTTATCTTCTCAGGACATACTTCTTTAGCACAAAGCGTGCGGAAGAAATGGCTTAACTGCACAAGCACACGCCAGACACGCTCGAGAACATTGTGTTAAAATATTTCAAAATAAATTGAGGGGGGCAACATTTCTTTATGATATAAATATTTTCTATGGTCTCGCGAAAGATGATACATAGGAGAGCAACTGACTGAGGGGTACCGTTACCGAGTGCCTGATCCGGAAACTATGCGAGTGCCTGATCCTTCTACTACCGTTTCCCCCCTCCAGGTGCCGGCGGCGGCGCCGTCCGTGAGGGGGGGCACACCCCGGAGACGTGTGCCACCTCTTCGGACACGCCCCGCATGTATGAGGGCCGGGTACGACGCTCCGGTGGCATTGCTACCCCCAGGGCCCCCGTCCCGACTAACCCAGGAGCGGTTGACCACGAGATCTAGCCCTTTGACTTCCCACAGACGGGCTTTGACCAGTGGACCTCTCCACCCGGTTGTGTCAGGTTCGCCCATAGGGACACCCGGGAGCAACATCCGGGCCAAACCCACAGCTAAATCCACTCCGTGTAGACCCGACGCGTCCGTTTCCCCCTCCAGATGCCGGCGGCGGCGCCGTCTGTGAGGGGGGCCACGCACCGGAGACGCGTGCCGCCTCTTCGGACATGCCACAACACCACCCCGCATGTATGAGGGCCCGGCACGACGCTCCGGTGGCATTGCTACCCCCCTAGGGCCCCCGTCCCGCCTAACCCTGGCGCGGTTGACCACGAGATCTAGCCCTTTGACTTCCGATGGACGGGCTTTGACCAGTGGACCTCTCCACCCGGTTGTGTCAGTTCGGCTCATAGGGACACCCGGGAGCAACATCCGGGCCAAACCCACAGCTACATCCACTTCGTGTAGACCCGACGCGTCCGTTTCCCCCCTCCCGGTGCCGGCGGCGGCGCCGTCCGTGAGGGGGGCCACGCACCGGAGACGCGTGTCGCCTCCTCGGACATGCCACAACACCACCCCGCATGTATGAGGGCTGGGTACGACGGTCCGGTGGCATTGCTACCCCCCAGGGCACCCGTCCCGACTAACCCAGGAGCGGTTGACCACGAGATCTAGCCCTTTGACTTCCCACGGACAGGCTTTGACCAGTGGATCTCTCCACCCGGTTGTGTCAGGTCCGCCCATAGGGACACCCGGGAGCAACATCCGGGCCAAACCCATAGCTAAATCCACTTCGTGTAGACCCGATGCGTCCGTTTCCCCCTCCAGGTGCCGGCGGCGGCGCCGTCCGTGAGGGGGGCCACGCACCGGAGACGCGTGCCGCCTCTTCGTACATGCCACAACACCACCCCGCATGTATGAGGGCCCGGTACGACGCTCCGGTGGCATTGCTACCCCCCTAGGGCCCCCGTCCCGCCTAACCCTGGCGCGGTTGACCACGAGATCTAGCCCTTTGACTTCCGACGGACGGGCTTTGACCAGTGGACCTCTCCACCCGGTTGTGTCAGTTCGGCTCATAGGGACACCCGGGAGCAACATCCGGGACAAACCCACAGCTACATCCACTTCGTGTAGACCCGACGCGTCCGTTTCCCCCCTCCCGGTGCCGGCGGCGGCGCCGTCCTTGAGGGGGGCCACGCACCGGAGACGCGTGTCGCCTCCTCGGACATGCCACAACACCACCCCGCATGTATGAGGGCCGGGTACGACGCTACGGTGGCATTGCTACCCCCCAGGGCCCCCGTCCCGACTAACCCAGGAACGGTTGACCACGAGATCTAGCCCTTTGACTTCCCACGGATGGGCTTTGACCAGTGGACCTCTCCACCCGGTTGTGTCAGGTCCGCCCATAGGGACACCCGGGAGTAACATCCGGGCCAAACCTACAGCTAAATCCACTCCGTGTAGACCCGACGCGTCCGTTTCCCCCTCCAGGTGCCGGCGGCGGCGCCGTCCGTGAGGGGGGTCACGCACCGGAGACGCGTGCCGCCTCTTCGGACATGCCACAACACCACCCCGCATGTATGAGGGCCCGGTACGACGCTCCGGTGGCATTGCTACCCCCCTAGGGACCCCTTCCCGCCTAACCCTGGCGCGGTTGACCACGAGATCTAGCCCTTTGACTTCCGACGGACGGGGTTTGACCAGTGGAACTCTCCACCCGGTTGTGTCAGGTCAGCCCGTAGGGCACCCGGGAGCAACATCCGGGCCAAACCCACAGCTACATCCACTCCGTGTAGACCCGACACGTCCGTTTCCCCCCTCCAGGTGCCGGCGGCGGCGCCGTCTATGAGGGGGGCACACCGCGGACGTGAGGGGGGTCACACTCTGGAGACGGGTGTCGGGCGTTTGCAACCGCCACAAAACTTCTGTCGGCATAGCTGTTTTTGATTTTAATAAAATATAAGGATCTACATTCAAAAGAACATGACCGCACATTATTAACGTGCTCGAAAAAATACAAACTATATATATATTCATAATATATGAAAAAAAATACAAACTACATATATATTCATATGTATGTTTATATTTAACATGCTACATGTTAGTTGATATAATAATACATAAAAAAGCATAAAAAATATATAGGAAAAAGAATATCTAACTATGCCGACGGCATAGCCGTCGGCATAGAGACGGCCAGGGTTTAGGCACTTATTCATTTTGGCAGACTCCTCGGTGATGAAAAGGCCCTGCAGTCTTTTTATAAAATCAAGATACCGAAGAACCTTCACAGGGATTTTTAGCTGCTCCTTCTGACCATGCTTATCGACCACCTCAATATACCGAGAGGAACCGCACTTCCTACAGTAGTTGTCATCCGCATACTCATGCCTAAACAAAAGGCAATTCTTTGGACAAACATGTATTTTCTCATAGTCCATGGAGAGCGCCTTCATGATTTTCTTGGTAGCGTACATGCTTTTTGGCAGTTCATGGCCCTCAGGCAGGCTGTTAGCCCATACTCCCAGAAATGCTTCGAAGCAACCTCGGCTACAGCCGTACTCAGCCTTGACTGCCATCAGTTGCGAGATGGCATCCAGCACAGACAGCTTGGCACCCTCATAGAGAGGTTTCTTTGACGAGGCCAAGATTTCCAGGAAGGCCTTTGCGGTTTCCTCCGGCTCCTACGGTTCATTCGCTGAATGTGACGGAGGTGTCGGCTATGCAGCAAAGACATCATCTAGCATGTCTCTAACCCCATCGTCCTCATAACCAGCGACGCGTTGTCGTATCACCTCCTCTCTACCACGGTCCCGCTGGGCAAAGTTTATCGGCATATTAAAGTTGGGCATAAATCCATGCGTGCGAAGGTGCTTAGTCATCTCACTCTTATCTCTGCGGATACGTCTCTTACATTTGGCACACGGGCATTCTGGCACCATCCTCATTGGACTACGGAATATCTCTTTCAAAAACACATCAGTTTTCTCGACCCACTCTGTTGTTACTTGATTCCGACGAAAAACCCACTATACATCCACTGATTATCTGCCATCTCTGCTTTATTGGAAGCCACACAACAAAATTAAGGATTCATTTAAATTACTCACATCAATATTTTATTTTTTACAAGGTTGACGAGAAACGACATTTAATCCACCTACATCTCTAATAGGTAAAGATGGGTCCTAATCCCACCCGAGAATGTGTAGATTGAGTACGTTGTCCATGCTCTACCCCATTCCGAGACAAAATTTTGGCAGCACCTCCCCGCTGTTCTCCAAATACACGTCTCGGCAAAATGCCGAGAGAATGTGCATCCGGAGAACAACAGGGAGGCGCCGCCGAAATCCTGTCTCGGAACGGGGTAGAGCATGAACAACGTACCCAATCTACACATCCTCGGGCTGTCCGTGGAAAGCGCTAGACAATCCGAAAGAGCTGCGGTGATAAATATGCAATTGAATGCATATTTATCGATGCAACCCTTTCGGACGGGAGATCTAGGTTACGCGACTTGATGTGAAAATTTAATCTAGTGACATGGAAAAAAAAGTGGACAAGGTCATGGAATTGTTGCTCACCCTCCGATGTAGTCGATCAAAGGAGAGGGACGATCATGGACCAACACCTCCAACGTCGACAATCACTCCACGAAGATGGAACACTACAAATCCTGTTAATTACACCGAGTGGAAAAAATTTAGGTCATCACCTCACATTAAGCATTGATACTTTTAACTATGAAAAAAAAATCATGTTTCGTCAACTGTCAAATTTTGTCCTTCAATTTTTTTAGCAAGATCATCATGATTAAATAACCACTCATCATATCATAATTTTGCAGCACATCTCACATAGCTACTTAACATTAAGCATTGACACTTAAAACTATGGAAAAAATCATATTTTGTCAAGTGTCAAATTTTGTCGGTTCAATCACATCCAACATCTAACATCTCATCCATCTAACATAACCACTCACATCCAACATCTCACATAACCACTCATCACATCCAACATCTAACATCCAACATCTAACATCCAACATCCATCTAACATCCAAATGAAAAGATCTCAAATGACAAGATCATCATCTAACCTAACAATCTAACATCCAACATCCATCCATGCATTCATTCATCCATCCAACAATACCAAAACAATGAAAAAAATGAAAAAAAAGTAGCTCACCGAGAGGGGTGTGGCAGGGGCGCGGCGGTGGAGGGGATGGTGAGGCAGGGGCGGTCGGGGACGGGAGGGACGGGGCCGGACGGAGCCGCGACCGGCTGCAGGAGCAGCGGCGGGGTCGGGGGAGGCCGGGGAAGCACGCAGTCGGGGGAGGCCGGGGCAGCGGCGGGTCGGGAGAAGGCCGGGGCGACGACGGGTGGAGACGGCGGGTGTGGAGGCGGGGGCGGCGACGCGGCTGGAGTGGGAGGTGCGGCGGCGGCAGGGGAGGGGTGTGCAGGGGAGTGGGAGGTGCGGCGGCAGCAGGGGGCATGCTGGAGTGGGAGGTGCGGCGGAAGGGGAGGGGCGTGCGGCGGCGGCGGCAGGTCGGGGTGGGGGGTGCGGCGGCGGCGCAGGTCGGGGTCGGGGGTGCGGCGGCGGCGCTCAGCTGGTCGGGGTTGGGGGAGATAGAATGAGTGGCCCGGGGTCGACGCGAGGGGATAAGGGGTATCTATGCCGACGGCTAAGCCGTCGGCATCGCTGAGGTCGCCACGTGGCACCTATGCCGACGGCTTAGCCGTAGGCATATATATATTTTATTTTTTTGAATGATACATGGTATATAATTATATTAAAAATGATACATGGTATACATATTTTTACATGCATGAACATTATTTACAATGTACCATACATTTTCTTTAATGGTTTGAAACATTATTTTTTATTACATGATCCTTTTTTTATATTGTACAACAATTTTATAAAATATCACGTATATTTTTTTCTGAACCGAATTTTTTCTATGGTCAGCAACATTTCTTTATGATATAAATATTTGCTAAATTGTACTAACAAAAAATGTACATTGTGTTAAAATATTTCGAAATAAATTGAGGGGGGCAACATTTCTTTATGATATAAATATTTTCTATGGTCTCGCGAAAGGTGATACATAGGAGAGCAACTGACTGAGGGGTACCGTTACCGAGTGCCTGATCCGGTAACTATGCGAGTGCCTGATCGATCTACTACCGTTTCCCCCCTCCAGGTGCCGGCGGCGGCGCCGTCCGTGAGGGGGGGGGGGGCACATCCCGGAGACGCGTGCCACCTCTTCGGACACGCCCCACATGTATGAGGGCTGGGTACGACGCTTCGGTGGCATTGCTACCCCCTAGGGCCCCCGTCCCGACTAACCCAGGAGCGGTTGACCACGAGATCTAGCCCTTTGACTTCCCACGGACGGGCTTTGACCAGTGGACCTCTCCACCCGGTTGTGTCAGGTCCGCCCATAGGGACATCCGGGAGCAACATCCGGGCCAAACCCACAGCTAAATCCACTCCGTGTAGACCCGACGCGTCCGTTTCCCCCTCCAGATGCCGGCGGCGGCGCCGTCCGTGAGGGGGCCACGCACCGGAGACGCGTGCCGCCTCTTCGGACATGCCACAACACCACCCCGCATGTATGAGGGCCCGGTACGACGCTCCGGTGGCATTGCTACCCCCCCAGGGCCCCCGTCCCGCGTAACCCTGGCGCGGTTGACCACGAGATCTAGCCCTTTGACTTTCGACGGACGGGCGTTGACCAGTGGACCTCTCCACCCGGTTGTGTCAGTTCGGCTCATAGGGACACCCGGGTGCAACATCCGGGCAGAACCCACAGCTACAGCCACTCCGTGTAGACCCGACGCGTCCGTTTCCCCCCTCCCGGTGCCGGCGGCGGCGCCGTCCGTGAGGGGGGCCACACACCGGAGACGCGTGTCGCCTCCTCGGACATGCCACAACACCACCCCGCATGTATGAGGGCCGGGTACGACGCTCCGGTGGCATTGCTACCCCCCAGGGCCCCCGTCCCGACTAACCCAGGAGCGGTTGACCACGAGATCTAGCCCTTTGACATCCCACGGACGGGCTTTGACCAGTGGACCTCTCCACCCAGTTGTGTCAGGTCCGCCCATAGGGACACCCGGGAGCAACATCCGGGCCAAACCCACAGCTAAATCCACTCCGTGTAGACCCGACGCGTCCGTTTCCCCCTCCAGGTGCCGGCGGCGGCGCCGTCCGTGTGGGGGGCCACGCACCGGAGACGCGTGCCGCCTCTTCGGACATGCCACAACACCACCCCGCATGTATGAGGGCCCGGTACGACGCTCCGGTGGCATTGCTACCCCCTAGGGCCCCCGTCCCGCCTAACCCTGGCGCGGTTGACCACGAGATCTAGCCTTTTGACTTCCGACGGACGGGCTTTGACCAGTGGACCTCTCCACCCGGTTGTGTCAGTTCGGCTCATAGGGACACCCGGGAGCAACATCCGGGCCAAACCCACAGCTACATCCACTCCGTGTAGACCCGACGCGTCCGTTTCCCCCCCTCCCGGTGCCGGCGGCGGCGCCGTCCGTGAGGGGGGCCACGCACCGGAGACGCGTGTCGCCTCCGCGGACATGCCACAACACCACCCCGCATGTATGAGGGCCGGGTACGATGCTACGGTGGCATTGCTACCCCCCAGGGCCCCCGTCTCGACTAACCCAAAGCGGTTGACCACGAGATCTAGCCCTTTGACTTCCCACGGATGGGCTTTGACCAGTGGACCTCTCCACCCGGTTGTGTCAGGTCCGCCCATAGGGACACCCGGGAGCAACATCCGGGCCAAACCCTCAGCTAAATCCACTCCGTGTAGACCCGACGCGTCTGTTTCCCCCTCCAGGTGCCGGCGGCGGCGCCGTCCGTGAGGGGGGCCACGCACCGGAGATGCGTGCCGCCTCTTCGGACATGCCACAACACCACCCCGCATGTATGAGGGCCCGGTACGACGCTCCGGTGGCATTGCTACCCCCCCTAGGTGCCCCTTCCCGCCTAACCCTAGCGCGGTTGACCACAAGATCTAGCCCTTTGACTTCCGACGGACGGGCTTTGACCAGTGGAACTCTCCACCCGGTTGTGTCAGGTCGGCCCATAGGGACACCCGGGAGCAACATCCGGGCCAAACCCACAGCTACATCCACTCCGTGTAGACCCGACACGTCCGTTTCGCCCCTCCAGGTGCCGGCGGCGGCGCCGTCTATGAGGGGGGCACACCGCGGACGTGAGGGGGGTCTCACTCTGGAGACGGGTGTCGGACGTTTGCAACCGCCACAAAAATTCTGTCTGCACAGCTGTTTTTATTTTAATAAAATATAAGGATCTACATTCAAAAGAACATGACCGCACATTATTAACGTGCTCGAAAAAATACAAACTATATATATATATATTCATAATATATGAAAAAAATACAAACTACATATATATTTATATGTATGTTTATATTTAACATGCTACATGTTAGTTGATATAATAATACATAAAAAAGCATAAAAAAATATATAGGAAAAAGAATATCTAACTATGCCGACGGCATAGCCGTCGGCATAGAGACGGCCAGGGTTTAGGCGGCGGGCGGCGTGCCGCGGATCGCGGACGTGGCAGATATGCCGACGGCAGCCGTCGGCATAGGTTCTGGACGGTGCGGCCCGGATCGGTGACGTGGCAGCCGGACCTATGCCCACGGCCCCCCGTCTCGGCCGTCGGCATAGCTCTGACGACGTTAGCCGCCCGTCACCAGCGGGGTCGCCGGGCCCACGAGTATGCCGATGGCCGTTGTAAGCCGACGGCAGCTGTCGGTGTACTTGCAGCTAGGCCGACGGCCATTCTATGCCGACGGTTGCCGTCGGCTTAGCTCTGTGTAGGCCGACGGCCAAAGTACGCCGACGGCCAGGGCCAGGCTGTCGGCATAGCTCCGAAGAAGCCAACGGGGGCCGTCGGCATTGTTTTGGCCGTCGGGGTAGCACCCTGTTCCGGTAGTGATGTGCCCGCGCGCCTCCGCGGACACTGGTCGGGCACGCCTCTAATAATGCAATCGACATTAGACGGGCGCATCCGCGGACCCTGGTCGGGCACGCCTCAAATAATGCAACCGACATCCGGATATCTCAAATTAGAAACCAACAACCGACATCGGAGCTCGTCCGGTCGCCGTGGCCATATCCGGCGGTCGGCGGCGCTTCCCGGAGGGTTAGTACGACCGTTGGCAAGGTAGAGTAGGGCATGGGACACGAGCCGGCTCACGGGACTCAGGGCGCCGCCGTCTCCCATGCCCTACTCTTTCTCGCTGGAGCCCGGAAACTGTTGGTTGCCGGTGGACGTCAGATCGATGATGGATCCATCCTGAGATGTGCCGACGACATCCACCACGACGCGGTTGCGGCGCCCGGACTGGTGCACCATACAGCGCGCCGGATAATGCGACTCCGCCTCGCCGACGTCCATCGCCGCGGGGGCTGCCGCCGCCTCCCGCGCCCGCTGCCTCGCACAGCAGGCATGCCACGCCATATTTGCATTGAACGACGCCCTCGGTGAGTCAATGGCCTCGGGCGCCGACAAAGGGGTTGCGCGTCCGCCACCGCGCCGGACGCCAGACAGACCGCACTGCCTCCATTGAGGAAGCGAGGTGTGCCCTAGCGCTGGATCCATGTGCCATTTGGGCGGATGCAATGGATTCTCGGCGGAAAGAGTCCGAGCGCTGCCGTGCACGGGCTTCCACCTGGGAGTGGCGGAGCGCAAGCCGAACAACCATCTCCTCCTCGGGGCCGCCGGGGATGAGCTCGGGGCCGCCGGGGATGAGCTCGGGGTCGACGGATCTGGAGGTGAAGGACTCGGAGCCGCTGCCCGCCATGCCGGAGACGAGCTGACATCGCCGGAGACGAGGTTGGGTGGCGGAGGGGAATGGAGGGAGTGGAGTGAAGTGGCTAGGGTTTTATCCGGCGAGCGGATGGGGAGAAATATATGTGGGGTCGGGTGGGCCAGTCTGGCTTGGTCTGACTTGGCGGGTGTGTGCGGCGCCCCCATATCCGCCCCACATTTTGGCTGGATATGAGGGGTGCCAGTCAGCTCGGACGTTTGAGGTCCGTTTGAGGCTCTCAGGTGGGTTAAAATTTTGTGACCGCTCAGTGAGAGGTCGGCGCACCCGAGATCTTGAGATTTTTGGTTTGGTACAACATCTTGTAGCAAGAAGGTTGGTTTCACCCATCCTTTGATAGTAGGTGGCGCTACGCTAGACTCGAGTCATGGTGTTGCAAGATGCCACCTCGGGGTTTTCATAGGACAGGCTTGACACCTGAGACAATGAGGAAATGCTCAGATCCAAGCTTGAGGCTGGATATGGGAGACAGATCATATCAGGGGACCACCCCGATATCGAGTCCGGCGTGGGGACGATGCCATTCTTGTGACAATCTGACATCTGGCCCGAAGAGGTGAGCTCGTTGTGTGAATCAATGATGCTTTCCGGATTGCCGATCCGAATGGCTTGGAGCAGAGGAAGATCCTCTACATGGCCGAGATGGCCAGTTGGGTCAACATGCAATACGTTACAAACCTTACACCCTTAAAGAAATCTGTTACAAACCATACTCCTTTAAAGAAATCTCGTCCTCGAGATTTGGTTGCTCAGGGAACAAGTATGAATATACTGACTTAAGAAAACCGTTTCCAACTCGGGTCTCCTTTTTTCCTTTGTTGTTGTTCCCACTAAATTTTTACCTGACTGGCTCTGGGTGGTCTGATTCACTGTATCCATATTCTGACATATCTTACCTGGCTGGTTCATGTTTATACAGGCTCCCATTTCTTTTTAGATCTGCTGACTTAGCTGAGTGTGATTTGTTATCATGCTGAAATAAATGCCCGTCTCACAAATCCTAGAGTGATTTCCGTTGGATGTGTCATCCGGCACTGACAATCTTTCACGAAGTGGTGATCAGATTTTTCTGGTGGACACCCAAGCTCTAACTCATTGCATTGGGTTTCTTCACTAAATGCAAGTCCTTCGGGTTCCAAACAGTGAGTTGAGGCCTAACCGTTTTCCTGACAGATTCTGACTTATCACGAGAATTTCTGAATTATTTTGGCTAGCTCCACTGTCTTGACTTTCAGATTCATACCAAATATTTGATGGTCGCCTGTCGTGGCTAGGATAACAGGTATGACCTTATATAATAATATCCTCATCCTGATTGACGGTGGTTCTGGCAGAAGGATTTTTCCTCATGACAGGATATCCTTTGATGATCCATGTAAATGAGGGCTCATGCTTCGAGACTGTTATTCCTCGTACCGATTACTCATGCTGTAGGCATATCCATGTGGATCAATACTGACTTAGACTGTCCGGGGTATCTGCACCACGCGGGTTGTGCAACAATTTTTCATACCTGCTGTCGGTGGGAAACGACACCTACGGGATCACAAGAATCCCAACTACGGTTGCCGGGGCGCAGGGTTGCAAGAAGAGCAGGATTAGTAATCAGCACAAGGATCGTTTACCCAGGTTCAGGCCGCGAGGATGCGTAAAACCCTAGTCCTGCTTTGGTGGGTGTATTGAGTGTTCTTGAGCCCTCCAACTAGCTATGGTGGCTGAGCCGTTCCAGAGAGCCAAATCCTTCTCCTGTACGCTATGGGCCTCCTTTTATAGTCGAAAGGGGCTGCCACAGTGGCACACAGGAGGTGGAAAGGCGTACAGTGCTACGAGCTTATCGCTCGTATTACAGGACAAGACGCATTTAATGCATCGCTTAGGTGTACCCTTGCTTTATTGGGGACGGGAACGAGGCCCGTCCCGTCCGTCACTGCTCCTCCTTGCTTCGACACGCGCCCTGGCCAGCGATGCCTGCGGCGCCATGTAGGCAGGCAGGCAGCTGAGGTGGCGCGGTGGTAAATTCTTCACGAAGATCTGCATGCCGCCACGCAGGCGCTTGCTGAGTTGGCCTGGAAGCTGCATGTTGCCACGCAGGTGCCCGCCCAGCAGGTTGGGCTGGCAGCTGCATGCGAACGGTGGTGGAGACTTGGCTGGTGCGGGCCTGGAAGTGGCCCTGCTGGCGCCCTTGGTGAGGGCCTTGCCGGGTGGCCCGGCAAGGGCCTCGTCGTGGCGTGCTGTCGTCCCCGGCAAGGATCTTGCCGGGGGTCTTGTGGCTCCCCTCGGCAAGGATCTTGCCGAGGATCGTTGTCTTTTAATCCTCATCTGATCTTAAATATTCCTTGTCTTCACAAAGATCTGCATGCCACCATGGAGGTGCCTCCCAAGCCCCGGCCCAACGTGGTTGATGGTGTTGGAGACCGTGGGCTCAAGGGTGGTGCGCTCCGCTGGTGTTGGACGAGCCGCCCCGGCAAGGGCCTTGCCGGGGCCGCGGAGGCTACCCCGGCGAGGGTCTTGCCGGGGGAATCTGCTTTGTCCCTCTGCTCTTTGTGGTCTCGGCCTTGGCGTTGCTTTGGCTGTCTTGGGCTTCGGTTTCACCTCGGTTCACCTCCCCAATTCTGCTTCGTGCGGCCGTGGGCGTGGCTCCGACTGTCCGTGCACAGGTAAAGGGGTACAAAGGTGCGTCCCTTCTTTTGTACACCGACACCTGCATCACTGGTCTTGCTCCTTCATTATTGTTTTCTTGTCTGGCTCCTTGGGCGAAGGAGCGGGGTCATATTGTTTCTCTGTGTGACCATAGTTTCTGTCGGGTACAGGAGTCTGACAGGCGTACTCTTATCTGCACCTTCTGACAGGGTAACCCACTAAATGGCAGGTTCAACACCCCTCAAGTTCTGACCGCAGGAAATTGATCATCCGAACCCTTGCAAGAAATCGGCAAATAAATCTGTAGCCACCAGAACGGTCTTTATAACTCAGATCTGGGACATTATTGAAATAACTCAACCACGGCTCATGACGGCCGAAAAGCAGCTCAGAGCATGAGACCGGGTTGATAAGAAGAAGGTGGCAGCTCCCTAAAATAGCCAAAAAGCAGCTATAGGGCTACTGTCACAAAAAGAAACTCAACAACTGTACGAGACGGTCGAAAAGCATCTTAGAACCTCGTGACAATAGTTGAAGAAAAAAAATCGGCATCCACCCCGGATAGCTAAAAACAGCTCAGATCACAGGCGTGGTGCCTTCATTGGAGAAAAAGGGGACAAGGGCTCATCAGGATCATTTTCTAGGTTCACGGGTACTTGTACTGAGCTCATTAATGTCGTCAATCCTCATAATCCTTTGTCACTCGGTTGTATACTGGCTTTCTTCTCTTAAGCATCCTCATGTGGTTGTCAGACCCTCATCCGAGTGACTTGTAAGATTTTGGTGGTACGCTCACCGCATATATATGAGAATCTGATTCCCGAGATAGACGTGTATTCGGCCTGATTCTTGCTTCTGACCAAAATGTTGCGGATCTGATTCTTGGGATTCACGGCCATATGCTGTCAATTCACAGCGTACTACCTTGTGCCAATGCCTTACTGAGGACGATTGGTGAGGTTGTGCTTGAAACTTTCATCAGACCGCTTGCCGGAGAAGACTGAATATCATGCTTCAGAAACTTACCCCCTTAAAGACATTGCTGGGGAAAGACTCATTACCTTATGCCGGAAGCTTTTGCGGTTGCTTCCAGGTACATCGGGTTCCAAAATTGTTCTCAATGAAAAAAAATTAAACTTGTATCTGAGCCATACCTTAGATAACTGTCGATCGTGCACACAAGTTATCTTCTTGCTGATTTGATCATTTCTGCTATGAGGAGTGCACACTAAGACAAACTTGATTATTCAGTATCATGATCTGATATCCCCAATCTCAGTGCAGTCGGCTGAGAATCCATACTGTTGTGAGGAGGGCACACTAATGCAATCTTGATACTGACAGTCCATTCAAGATTTCTTTTGCATTCAGACGAGATATTCCAAATTTCACTGCAGTCAGCTGATAACTCCATTTGGTTTAGCTGAATTTCCAAATACACGCATTCCTTGCTGACTTTTCGGGTCCGGTGTCGGCTGACGAGCAACTTTAATAGGGGGAAAATACGTAACACCGAAGGCCCGAAGAAAGAAACAAAAGAAATGACTAAAACAAGAGCACGCAAGCATATTACTAATATAATTAATCAAGCAATCATCACATATTACTGCTATTCACACAATAATATGCATGCACACCTAAGCACACAAATCTCGCGGAAACTCCGGTATTACGGTCTAATATGCTGTGGCGGTGTGCACGAAAATTATATCCATATGTGGAAGGATTGGCGTAACCAAGGTTACACCAAGCACTGGCTAAACACCGGTTGCATCTGGACGGATACATAGGTGAGGACAGACTTGGTGATCAAGTAGCGAGACACAAAGGTCACGACCACCTCATCATCAAGCATACGAAGGAAACCGTACACGTCAAAAGAAGGAAATGACATGGCAAGATAACGGTGGAAGACTGGGTTTAATGGCATTGCCCTTTTCTGATAACAAAGACCAGCAAGGGTTACCAGAGGGACGAGATGGATGGCACGATTCAGGATAGAGACAAGTTTATCACCGAAATAATATGGGTGGGTGGCGGAAAAAATTTATCGACGCCATACCTGAGCATTACTCCTACAAATGGTGTCTGGAACACTTGGGACCAGGGCATCACTCTGCTGGGATAGAGATAATGCCGAACACCTAAGAGCAGACATGCTAAGAAAGAGGGTGCAGGTAGTGGATCGTAACCGATGCCACCTACACCCACAAGACTAACCATTAGTGGCAAAATAACAATCTATATGCGTGCTATGCAACAAACAAATGCAGCAATCAAGTGAAACAAATCAACTGCGGTCTATACTACCGCTTTCTAACATTCACGCGGTCTAGGGCATCCTACAGCCAGACCTGCTCTGATACCAAGCCCGTGGCACCCCGGCTCAGAGAAACCGGAACGCCTCGTATTCCAGCCCAGAGATCGAGGAGAAGTCTTCTAGAATATGACACTGCTTAGCATAGAACAAACCAGCTTTCTATTATTACACGAATATGAATACAAGGTCTCCGATATTACAATGAATAACATCGGCACGATGACACTACGCCATCCTCAGTTGCTCTATGCAAGCAGCAGGACAACTCGAAGCAGCGGAAAACTTCTAGCAGCAGAACAACGACGACGGTGGTGAACTCCACTCCGTAGGGACTCTGGCTGGAACGCTTATCCTAGCTCGCACGAACGGAAACCATGACAAGCAATCAAGCAATCACGACATGACCTACAAACTGGCATGACACGCCAGGTCAGTACATTGAATGTACTTGCAAGCTCACAATAACCAGACACATTCAAGACAAACAACAGCATGACAATTACAGGTTAAGCAGGTATTATCATGAGATCATCAGGATAACATGGCATGGACAACATGGACATAATACTGCTAGAACAATATGAGCATGGCATGTACAAATAGATGATACTAGCATGCAACATCATGACACTTTATGCACCATTTATTCTGCTCGGGTTACCTCGGAACCATCACATGCATCACTTACCAACCTCGGACATCACACGATCATCCCAGGATCAAATCAAGCTTGGTATAAACAATACCGTGGTAATCATTAAATGACCACAAGGAGCTTGATCTTTACCCACGATTCTCGCACAACATCACGAATATCCAACAACTCGGTATCCTCGATACCACGGTGATCGTTCACGGATCACAAACGGAACCACTCTGGGCTCAACAGGTTACCTCGTAACCAAACGGTGATCTTTCCGGCGATCACAACCATGACCAACACTTGGTCTCAAACGGTGATCTTTCCGGCGATCACAACCAACTTATCTCCTCACGAACCGGGGTTGTTATTAAACACATTATTATTATTACTGTTGACCCATAGTGTGACCGACACGAACTGGGCCCTTATCCGCGGGCATGGTTATCGATAGATTTAATATACACTCTACAGAGGTTAGTACACTGTACCCACACCACGGAACCCATGGCCTCGCACTCCCATTCGGGTGGACCAACTGCGTTCCGACAAAACCGTCCTACTGGCATGACACTCTCCCGGCCACTCCGACAAACTCCCCTCTGGGATAAGTCCTGGGTGGCCCCGTGCCTACCAAAGGCACCAACGGCCACCGTCGTGGCCAAACAAAACGGTCCCAAACGGGGACATAAGCGCTTATCATCCAACTACGGGCCACAAGGTTATGTCTGCTTACCGGGCCAGGGTACCGCACGCCCATAACCTTCCCTCGTTGGAGGCACCGGCGAGAGGCACGACAATAGACCCAGTTAGGACCTTCCCATAAAGGTAAGCGTGGTTGCATTGGTCAGCTCGATATGGTGGCACCATGACTCAGCCAACAGTTGTTCAAGTTCAATTTAATCCGGTTTAACTTGAATGCAATATGCTGAGCCATGATAAAATAACATGATGCAATTACAATGCATGATCACGATATCAACATAAGCTCCGGGTGCAACATAACTATCCACCATATCCACAACGAATCATATCCAACTAAGCATAGTATAATGACGAGCATGAATATCACAAGTACAACACTACTCATAGAAACCTAGCATGACCACTAGCATCAATAAATATCATGCAAGACATATCAACAATGCTACCATGCAATCATTTAACCAACTGGATGGAATGGGACATGCATAACGACGGCACTCGGAACAGACGATAGTCATGCACCGAAGGCCATCACCAACATCAACATGTACTACTAGCAAGCATAAGCATATTAAAGGAATACTAGCAACTAGTACAAGATAACCAGGTGCAAGACAACATAACACGAGAGTGAACATGAACCTCTAAGCAGCACCGGAACAACGATAACCATGTTTTAAACAAGCAAACATTTAATAAATATTCAAGTTGAAAACCATGGCTATTGCATGACTATCATGCAAGTGGGTATTGTGGCTTGCCTGGGGTGGAAGAAATCACCAGGACAAAGTGCGAGAAGCTTGCGGAAAGAATCACTGGAAAACGTTCTCTCGCGGAGGGGGCTGATTACGTGCAAGGGCAAAATGGTCATATTTAGAATGTTAAATTATAGTGAAAATGATACTAGCAAAATGGGCTCGATGAGGCGAAGAAGTGGGCTTTGGAATCACCTCATTTGGAGTTGTGGTTGAAAAGTTATAGATGTTTTTCTCCCAGGGACCTATCTGTAATGAAATCATCACAAACAAGCCCTCAGCCAGAAAAACAGAAAGCGCCTTCTCAGGAAATACGTTTTCCAGAACAGAAAGCGTATTTTGGCTCGAAGAAGAAGCAGAACACACTTTCGGCTAGCGAAGGCGTACTCCGTGGAGTACGTCTCCACTTACCCAGCGTGGCAGTGGGGGCCCGTGGCGCTGTGCGGCTGACGAGTGGGGCCCGCCTTATCCATCCCTTTCTCTCTCTCTTCTCGCCTGGCTTCTTCCTCGCGCCCGACAGAGGACAGAGGAGAGGCGGGGCTGGCTCGGCCGGCGTCTGGCCTTGCCGGCTCCGGCCGTCTCCGGCCGTGGGGATGGCGTCGGTGAGCGAGGCTTGGCCCACCGTGTCCATCCAGAGGGTAATCAAGCACCGGGGAGGGAAAGAACGGCGGCTCCGCGCGGCAACAGCAAGCAGAGGAGGCGGCGGCCGATCTTGAGGACGACGGCCACAACTACTCCGGCGACTAGTTGAGGGGAGGGGGAGGCTTGGTGGGTATCGGGGAGGCCTTTGGTGGTGGAAAAGTGGAGCGAGGGGCCTCGGCTCGCTCCAATTTAGGAGGAGGAGGCCGGCGGCCATGGTGACAGAGAGAGGTGGGGAGGGGCTCTGGAGCTCGAGGGAGAGGCCGGGGAGGTTGCTGGAGGGGTGTGAGGTGATTTCTACTACGCAACCTTCTCCTTGTAGACGTTGTTGGGCCTCCAAGTGCAGAGGTTTGTAGGACAGCAGCAAATTTCCCTCAAGTGGATGACCTAAGGTTTATCAATCCGTGGGAGGCGTAGGATGAAGATGGCCTCACTCAAACAACCCTGCAACCAAATAACAAAGAGTCTCTTGTGTCCCCAACACACCCAATACAATGGTAAATTGTATAGGTGCACTAGTTCGGCGAAGAGATGGTGATACAAGTGCAATATGGGTGGTAGATATAGGTTTTTGTAATCTGAAAATATAAAAACAGCAAGGTAACAAGTGGTAAAAGTGAGCGTAAACGGTATTGCAATGCTAGGAAACAAGGCCTAGGGTTCATACTTTCACTAGTGGAAGTTCTCTCAAAAATAATAACATAATTGGATCACATAACTATCCCTCAACATGCAACAAAGAGTCACTCCAAAGTCACTAATAGCGGAGAACAAACAAAGAGATTATGGTAGGGTACGAAACCACCTCAAAGTTATTCTTTCTAATCAATCCGTTGGGCTATTCCTATAAGTGTCACAAACAGCCCTAGAGTTCGTACTAGAATAACACCTTAAGACACAAATCAACCAAAACCCTAATGTCACCTAGATACTCCAATGTCACCTCAAGTATCCGTGGGTATGATTATACAATATGCATCACACAATCTCATATTCATCTATTCAACCAACACATAGAACCTCAAAGAGTGCCCCAAAGTTTATACCGGAGAGTCAAGACGAAAACGTGTACCAACCCCTATCCATAAGTTCATGGGCGAAACCCGCAAGTTGATCACCAAAACATACATCAAGTGAGTCACGTGATATCCCATTGTCACCACAGATACGCACGACAAGACATACATCATGTGTTCTCAAATCATTAAAGACTCAATCCGATAAGATAACTTCAAAGGGAAAACTCAATCCATTACAAGAGTGTAGAGGGGGAGAAGAAACATAAGATCCAACTATAATAGCAAAGCTCACGATACATCAAGATCGTGCCAAATCAAGAACACGAGAGAGAGAGATCAAACACATAGCTACTGGTACATACCCTCAGCCCCGAGGGTGAACTACTCCCTCCTCGTCATGGAGATCGCCGGGATGATGAAGATGGCCACCGGTGAGGGTTCCCCCCTCTGGCAGGGTGCCGGAACAGGGTCCCGATTGGTTTTTGGTGGCTACAGAGGCTTGTGGCGGCGGAACTCCCGATCTATTCTATTACCCGATCGTTTTAGGGTATATGGATATATATAGGCGGAAGAAATACGTCAGGGGAGCCACGAGGGGCCCATGAGGGTGGAGGGCGCGCCCAGGGGTGGGTGGGTGCGCCCCCTGCCTCGTGCCTCCCTCGTTGCTTTCCTGACGTGCACTCCAAGTCTCCCGGGTTGCTTTCTTTCCAAAAATAACTTCTCCAGAAGGTTTCATTCCGTTTTGACTCCGTTTGATATTCCTTTTCTTCGAAACACTGAAACAAGGGAAAAAATAGGAACTGGCACTTGGCTCTGGGTCAATAGGTTAGTCCCAAAAATAATATAAAAGTGTTTAATAAAGCCCATAAACTTCCAAAACAGATAATATAATAGCATGGAACAATCAAAAATTATAGATACGTTGGAGACGTATCAGCATCCCCAAGCTTAATTCCTGCTCGTCCTCGAGTAGGTAAATGATAAAAACAGAATTTTTGATGTGGAATGCTAGCTAACATATTTATCCATGTAATCTTCTTTTATTATGGCAAGAATATTCAGATCCATAAGATTCAAGACAAAAGTTTAATATTGACATGAAAACAATAATACTTCAAGCATACTAACAAAGCAATCATGTCTTCTCAAAATAACATGGCCAAAGCAAGCTATCCCTACAAAATCATATAGTCTGGCTATGCTCTATCTTCACCACACAAAGTATTTAAATCATGCACAACCCCAATGACAAGCCAAGAAACTGTTTCATACTTTTGATGTTCTCAAACTTTTTCAATCTTCGCGCAATACATGAGCGTGAGCCATGGACATAGCATTATAGGTGGAATAGAATGGTGGTTGTGGAGAAGACAAAAAGGAGAAGATAGTCTCACATCAACTAGGCGTATCAACGGGCTATGGAGATGCCCATTAATAGATATCAATGTGAGAGTAGGGATTGCGATGCAACGGATGCACTAGAGCTATAAGTGTATGAAAGCTCAAAAAGAAACTAAGTGGGTGTGCATCCAACTCGCTTGCTCACGAAGACCTAGGGCATTTTGAGGAAGCCCATCATTGGACTATACAAGCCAAGTTCGATAATGAAAGATTCCCACTAGTATATGAAAGTGACAACATAGGAGACTCTCTATCATGAAGATCATAGTGCTACTTTGAAGCACAAGTGTGGTAAAAGGATAGTAACATTGTCCCTTCTCTCTTTTTCTCTCATATTTTTTTATTTTTATTTGGGCCTTTTCTCTTTTTTTGGCCTCTTTTTTTATTTTATTTTTTTCGTCCGGAGTCTCATCCCGACTTGTGGGTGAATCATAGTCTCCATCATCCTTTCCTCACTGGGACAATGCTCTAATAATGATGATCATTACACTTTTATTTACTTACAACTCAAGAATTACAACTCGATACTTAGAACAAAATATGACTCTATATGAATGCCTCCGGCGGTGTACCGGGATGTGCAATGACTCATGAGTGACATTTATGAAAGAATTATGAAAGGTGGCTTTGCCACAAATACGATGTCAACTACATGATCATGCAAAGCAATATGACAATGATGGAGCGTGTCATAATAAATGGAACGGTGGAAAGTTGCATGGCAATATATCTCGGAATGGCTATGGAAATGCCATGATAGGTAGGTATGGTGGCTGTTTTGAGGAAGGTATATGGTGGGTGTATGATACCGGCGAAAGGTGCGCGGTATTAGAGAGGCTAGCAATGGTGGAAGGGTGAGAGTGCGTATAATCCATGGACTCAACATTAGTCATAAAGAACTCACATACTTATTGCAAAAATCTATTAGTTATCGAAACGAAGTACTACCCGCATGCTCCTAGGGGGATAGATTTGTAGGAAAAGACCATTGCTCGTCCCCGATCGCCACTCATAAGGAAGACAATCAATAAATAAATCATGCTCCGACTTCATCACATAATGGTTCACCATACGTGCATGCTACGGGAATCACAAACTTTAACACAAGTATTTCTCAAATTCACAACTAATCAACTAGCATGACTCTAATATCACCATCTTCATATCTCAAAACAATCATAAAGAATCAAACTTCTCATGGTATTCAATGCACTTTATATGAAAGTTTTTATTATATCCCTCTTGGATGCCCATCATATTAGGACTAAATTCATAACCAAAGCAAATTACCATACTGTTTAGGACTCTAAAATAAGTGAAGCATGAGAGTTCATCGTTCTTCAAAATAAAACCACCATTGTGCTCTAAAAGATATAAGTGAAGCACTAGAGCAAACGACAAACTACTCCGAAATATATAAGTGAAGATCAATGAGTAGTTAAATAATTATGTAGCTATGTGAAGACTCTCTAACATTTAAGAATTTCAGATCTTGATACTTTATTCAAACAGCAAGCAAAGCTAAAGAAAATAAAATGACGCTCCAAGCAAAACACATATCATGTGGTGAATAAAAATATAGCTCCAAGTAAAGTTACCGATGAACGAAGACGACAGAGGGGATGCCATCCGGGGCATCCCCAAGATTAGGCTTTTGGTTGTCCTTGAATATTACCTTGGGGTGCCTTGGGCATCCCCAAGCTTAGGCTCTTGCCACTCCTTATTCCATAGTCCATCGAATCCTTACCGAAAACTTGAAAACTTCACAACAAAAAACTTAACAGAAAACTCGTGAGCTCCCTTAACGAAAGAAAACAAAACACCACTTCAAGGTACTGTAATGAACTCATTATTTATTTGTATTTGTGTTATAACTACTGTATTCCAACTTCCCTATGGTTTGTAAACTATTTTACTAGCCATAGATTCATCAAAATAAGCAAACAACACACGAAAAACAGAATCTGTCAAAAAACAGAACAATCTGTAGTAATCTGTAACTAACGCAAACTTCTGGAACTCCAAAAATTCTACCAAAATAGGAAGACCTAGAAAATTTGTTTATTGATCTTCTGCAATTAGAATCAGTATTTTATCACGTTTTGGTGATTTTAAACAATTGTTTTCGTGAACAGAAAGTTTCTGGAATTTTCAGCAAGATCACATAATTATCATCCAAGAAGATCCTATAGGTCTTACTTGGCACAAACACTAATTAAAACATAAAACCACATCTAACCAGAGGCTAGATGATTTATTTATTACTAAACAGAACCAAAAAGCAAGAAACTAAAATAAAATTGGGTTGCCTCCCAACAAGCGCTAACGTTTAACGCCCCTAGCTAGGCATGATGATTTCAATGATGCTAACATAAAAGATAAGAATTGAAACATAAAGAGAGCATCATGAAGAATATGACTAGCACACTTAAGTCTAACCCACTTCCTATGCATAGGGATTTTGTGATCAAACAATTTATGGGAACAATAATCAACTAGCATAGGAAGGCAAAACAAGCATAACTTTAAAACTTTAAGCATATAGAGAGGAAATTTGATATTATTGCAATATGTAGAAGCATATGATCCTCTCTCATAATAATTTTCAGTAGCATCATGAATGAATTAAATCATATAACCAGCACCTAAAGCATTCTTTTCATGATCTACTTGCATAGAAATTTTACTACTCTCCACATAAGCAAAATTCTTCTCATTCGGAATAGTGGGAGTATCATAAGAGACTTGAATACTATAAATTGTTTCCACATTAAAGAGTAATGTTCAGAAAAAGGGTAATCATAATCATGACAAGTTTTATAAATATAATCATCACTACTTTTTATAGCATAAGTTTCATCACAATAATAATCAAAAGTAGTAACTTTGTTCTCATCATAATCAATTGAAACCTCTTCCGAAATAGTGGATACATCACTAAATAAAGTCACGACCTCTCCAAATCCACTTTCATAAATATTATAAGATTCAACATCCTCCAAAATAGTGGGATCATTACTTCCTAAAGTTGACACTCTTCCAAACCCACTTTCATAAATATAATCATCATAAGTAGGAGGCATGCTATCATCATAACAAGTTTGCATATCAAAACTTGGGAGACTAAAAATATCATCTTCATTAAACGTAGCATCCCCAAGCTTGGGACAAACATTAATTGCAGCAAATATATTCTCAAAAACATCTTCTTCATCAAACATAGCATCCCCAAGCTTGGGCCTTTTTATATCATAAGCATAATCACTCTCATCATTAATAGTATGGATAGCACCAATAGTATAGCAATTATCATATTCTTCCAAGCAAGTGCCAAAAAGATTTTCAAGATCATAAGAAGTATCATTACTTTCCGAATCATAATCATCACAACAAGCAATAGGCATAACGAGATCATCATCAAGTGCATCATCTTCCACAATTATCTTTGATTCATTTTCATGAGGCACAACAATAATAGGAGCAACATTATTTGGGAGAGATATCTTTTTTCCTCTCTTCCTTTTCCTTTTCTTCTTCTTCACCTCATGTGTGGGTTCAATCCTCTTTTTGGAGCTCCTTATTAATGAGATTGGTTGAATAGAAGGCTCCTCCTCTTTACCTGATTCATCATGAGAAATAATAGGAGAATATTGGGGAGTCTCTTCCCTTTCGTTAGCATTCTCTTCATCTTCTATTTGTTTTCTTTTCTTTATGTAATTGCCCATATAACGATTTTCAATGCAATTCACCGCACAATACATATAAATCTTCTCTAGATCAAAATCAACAAATCTATCAAGATTAAACTTTGGAATACCCTCAGTTATACGTTTCATTTCCTCATACCCCAAAAGAAGACTAAGCTCTTTATGATGCTCAAGGGTAATCAAATTATCACAATTTTTGGATACGATTCGATCATGAAACAATTTGCATTGGAGATTTAAATGACCATGTTCATTGCAAAGTTCACAAGGGGCGTGAAAAATATTGAATTTTTCAGCACAAACATCAAGACTTTCTTGAAACAATTTAGTTTCTAAATACCTATGCCTCTTGCAATATCTATCTTCCCTATTTGGTGTATACTTGCAAACCCAATGCATTCCACAAAAATTGACATGTTTATAGGAGATATTTTCATCATGACTAGTGCAATTATCATTAGTACCATGGATATTCAAGGAATTCATACTAACAACATTGCAATCATGCTCATCATTCAAAGATTCAGTGCCAAACATTTTAATGCATTCTTCTTCTAACACTTTGGCACAATTTTCCTTTCCATCATATTCATGAAAGATATTAAAAAGATGAAGCCTATGAGACAAACTCAAATCCATTTTTTTTGTAATTTTCTTTTATAAACTAAACTAGTGATAAAAGAAGAAACAAAAAGATTCGATTGCAAGATCTAAATACATACCTTCAAGCACTCACCTCCCCGGCAACGGCGCCAGAAAAGAGCTTGATGTCTACTACGCAACCTTCTCCTTGTAGACGTTGTTGGGCCTCCAAGTGCAGAGGTTTGTAGGACAGTAGCAAATTTCCCTCAAGTGGATGACCTAAGGTTTATAAATCCGTGGGAGGCGTAGGATGAAGATGGTCTCTCTCAAACAACCCTGCAACCAAATAACAAAGAGTCTCTTGAGTCCCCAACACACCCAATACAATGGTAAATTGTATAGGTGCACTAGTTCGGCGAAGAGATGGTGATACAAGTGCAATATGGATGGTAGATATAGTTTTTTGTAATCTGAAAATATAAAAACAGCAAGGTAACAAGTGGTAAAAGTGAGCGTAAACGGTATTGCAATGCTAGGAAACAAGGCCTAGGGTTCATACTTTCACTAGTGGAAGTTCTCTCAACAATAATAACATAATTGGATCACATAACTATCCCTCAAATGCAACAAAGAGTCACTCCAAAGGCACTAATAGCGGAGAACAAACGAAGAGATTATGGTAGGGTACGAAACCACCTCAAAGTTATTCTTTCCAATCAATCCGTTGGGCTATTCCTATAAGTGTCACAAACAACCCTAGAGTTCGTACTAGAATAACACCTTAAAAAACAAATCAACCAAAACCCTAATGTCACCTAGATACTCCAATGTCACCTCAAGTATCCATGGGTATGATTATACGATATGCATCACACAATCTCAGATTCATCTATTCAACCAACACATAGAACCTCAAAGAGTGCCCCAAAGTTTATACCGGAGAGTCAAGACGAAAACGTGTGCCAACCCCTATGCATAGGTTCATGGGCGGAACCTGCAAGTTGATCACCAAAACATACATCAAGTGAGTCACGTGATATCCCATTGTCACCACAGATATGCACGGCAAGACCTACATCAAGTGTTCTCAAATCATTAAAGACTCAATCTGATAAGATAACTTCAAAGGGAAAATTCAATACATTACAAGAGAGTAGAGGGGGAGCAGAAACATAAGACCCAACTATAATAGCAAAGCTCGCGATACATCAAGATCGTGCCAAATCAAGAACACGAGAGAGAGAGAGAGAGATCAAACACATAGCTACTGGTACATACCCTCAGCCCCGAGGGTGAACTACTCCCTCCTCGTCATGGAGATCGCCGGGATGATGAAGATGGCCACCGGTGAGGGTTCCCCCCTCCCGCAGGGTGCCGGAACAGGGTCCCGATTGGTTTTTGGTGGCTACAGAGGCTTGCGGCGGCGGAACTCCCGATCTATTCTGTTCCCCGATCGTTTTAGGGTATATGGATATATATAGGCGGAAGAAATACGTCAGGGGAGCCACGAGGGGCCCACGAGGGTGGAGGGCGCGCCCCTGCCTCATGCCTCCCTCGTTGCTTTCCTGACGTGCACTCCAAGTCTCCCGGGTTGCTTTCTTTCCAAAAATAACTTTTCCAGAAGGTTTCATTCCGTTTCGACTCCGTTTGATATTCCTTTTCTTCGAAACACTGAAACAAGGGAAAAAACAGGAACTGGCACTGGGCTCTGGGTCAATAGGTTAGTCCCAAAAATAATATAAAAGTGTTTAATAAAGCCCATAAACATCCAAAACAGATAATATAATAGCATGGAACAATCAAAAATTATAGATACATTGGAGACGTATCATGAGGCTGGTGGAGTGCTCGGGCGCTGTGGGGAGGGGCTTATATAGCCGGCAAGGGAGAGGCCGAGCTGGCATCGCCGCAGACGCGTGGACCCGCTGCGGACAGGTGTGCTCACGCATGGACTCAGGGGGAGGCGACGAGAGGGAACGGGAGGGAGAGCTCACGGGGAAGAGGCGGCCAAGGAAGCGCAGGGAGCAAGAAGATGGAGAGATCCTAGCCAAAACCACCACTGTTCGTCCATGGGCGCGCGACGGCTTGCGTCGGCGACGAAGTGGACAGAGGGGGAGAGGGGTCCAGGAGAACGGCGATGACGAGAGGAAGCTAGGGGACATGCCCGTGCTCGCTGAGACACCGAGCAGAGGAGGGGCCCGAGCAAGTAGACGCTTTGGACGCGCGCACTACATGCCAAAGCGGTGGTCACCGCGTGCACTGGTGCACAGAGTGCCACAAGCTATGCCAAACGATGTCTTGGGGTTAGTCCTTCCTGGGGCGGTTTTAACTGCGGTGGTAACTTGGTTAAAGACGTTGTGGTTAAATGGTAATCATCGTCTGAAGTTCACTGCAGTAAACTTGGCCGTGAAATAGTACTCAACTGAGGTGAGGTTAGAGGCAAATGAGTTGTCTGGCGTGTTTAGGTTAGGAAGGACTATAATCCTGGTAAGTTTGAGATGATTTGGACCCGTATTTAATATAGTTGCTTAACAACCACATAAATTGGTCCAGAAACAAGAACAGGAAGAAGCACTCACATAGAGTGATGGACTGAGCTGAAAATGAACATGACAAGGTTATTTGGTCATATGAGAGTGCCACACAATTTTTATGCCATTTGGCCAAGCCAAAATGAAACTTCCTTCATAGCTATCCTCTCTGGACAGAAACTTAGGAAAAACCCTGAGGAAATATGGCTAAATGAAATATGCCCAAATTTGGTAGAGATAGGTTATATAGTTAGGAGAAGGCCCTGGAATTTTTTTTAGCAATAATGGAGCAATATAAATTGTACTTGCTTCACTAACTTATAATTTGGACAGAAACAAAGAATTGATGCTCAGCTCACAAGGATGCTTTGCATGAGCTCAAATCTTGAGGAGGGTGATGATTTGGTTATATGAAGTGCCATGCAAAATTTCAACTTAATAGGATTAACCTAGCTAGTACTTCCTTCACAACTAATTCCCTCAGACAGGAACTTTGAAAAATTGCTCAGGAATATTCACTAGGCAAATTAAGTTGAATTTTGGCATGAGGTAATTATATGGACATGAAAAGGTGTCCAAGAAGTTTGGGGTTCATTGGGCAAAGATAAATGGCACTTGCTTCACAATTTTCCATTCAGGACAGAATAGGAAAGGAATTAATTGAGCATGATGAGAAACATGGAAAATGAAATATTTTGCCATATTTGAGGAATATATGACCCAAACAATTTATGGGAATTATTTGGGAATTTTAGGAGTGATGGAAATATAGGTTGCTTCACAACCTAGGGCAAATTGAGTTAGTCCTTTAATAGAAAAGGAATATCCCCAATAAAAAGACTATTGGGATTTGGGCTAGGATGAAAATGGAAAGGTCTAGGGAAGGATTTGGGTATGACAAGCCATTCTGGAAGCAAAGAAGAGTTCATCTTCTTCAGTTTCCAAACCACATAGGCACGGAAAAAGAAATCTGAGGCAAAAACCTTAGAAAATCAAAAGAAAAAGAAAAGGCCAAAAATCAGGCTGTTACAAATCTCTTCCTGAAGGATTCCCATAACAGAGTAGCTTTGCTTTCATGATCTGTGAATTCCACCTGATCTTCATTCTGTAGCATAGCAATGTGATTATGTCTATGATTAATTGTTGCTTTTGTATGATTTTCTTGTGTATTCGTCCCCTAATCTGACCCCTTTAATTTTCCTCTCTGCTTCCAATAAATCTTCTGGTTCTTGAGCAAAGTGAGGAGCTCCTCCTTCAACAGATTCCTACAATTCCATTCAAAATCACTAAGACTTCTGAATTCTTCTACCAAATCAAAGAAGAATATGACCTCATTCAGATTCTCAATTTTTCTCTTCATACAAGAGAGAGTTTTAGCCTAGTGCTTTAGAGCCCTTCTAAGATTTTTGAGTTCAGCATTAATGCTTTTGGCAGAATCAGAGTGCCCAACTGGAATATTCCAAGCATTAGCAACCACTTCCTTGAAGTCACTGTGTTGCAACCAGTAGTTCTCAAATCTGAAAATTTTCGGCTTAGGGAACAGGGTGCCAATTCTCACAACACAGGGAATGTGATTAGAGGTGGGTCTGGCAAGAGGCATGGCCAAGGTGTCAGGAAAGGCAGTCATCCAAGCAGTAGAGGTGAAAATCCAATCCAGCTTTTCCAAAAGAGGATTATCTAGCATTTTCCTCCAGCTGTATTTTCTGCCTTTCAAAGGCAATTCCACAAGCCCTAATTTACTGATGGCTTCATTGAACAATAACATTTCATTGACATCACCTCCAGGTTTGTTTCTGTCAGAGGGATCTCTGATAAAATTAAAGTCTCCCGTAATAATCCATTCAATGTCATTGGGCATGTGTATGTTCTTAAACCAGTCAATGAAGATAACTTTCTCACTAGGAATACATGGGCCATAAATGTTGGTGAGAATCCATGTATTTAGAGACAACTTGCATGTGAACTGAGTTGAGCCTGAATAACTGTTTTTGAAGAGAGTCTCAACCACAAACAAAGCCCCATTCCAAGCAATTAACAACCCACCAGAAGCTCCCTGACATGGAAGATAATCAAATTTATTGAACATAGGGGGGCAGAAATTTCTCAAGTAAGTAAGATCAAAATGCTCCCTTTTAGTCTCTTGCAGGTAGAGAAAAGAACTAGAGCTTTCCTCAATTTTTTGGTGCACAGCAAGCCATATGCCAAGCATCTTTTAAGTTTTCTCCTTGTCTTTGTTTGAAGTGAAGAACTTCAAACTCGGGAGACAAAGGAGCAGATAAAGGACTGGCCATGACAACGAAACAAACGATCTAACACACGAGAACACAAGAAGCAAGCGACAAGAGACGAATGGAAAAAGAGGGCGAATAAAACGGCAAAGGTGAAGTGGGGGAGAGGAAAACGAGAGGCAAATAGCAAATAATGTAATGCGAGGGCATAAGAGTTTGTGATGGGTACTTGGTATGTCTTGACTTATGCGTAGATCTCCTCGGCAACGACGCCAGAATTGGCTAGTTGCTGGGAGATCAAATCTTGACTTGACTTGGCGTAAGCCTCCCCGGCAACGGCGCCAGAAATCCTTCTTGCTACCTCTTGAGCATGCATTGGTTTTCCCTTAAAGAGGAAAGGGTGATGCAGCAAAGTAGCATAAGTATTTCCCTCAGTTTTTGAGAACCAAGGTATCAATCCAGTGGGAGGTTACACGCAAGTCGCCTTATACCTGCACCAAGGTATCATTGTGCATATAAGATGATTCATACCTCCACATGTATGTACAATGATCATGCTTGCGTTGCCTATTGAATTGGACGGAAGCAGGTCATGCCAAACATCGAGTACGGCAGCACACTGCTTGAAGCTATCCCAGGTTTCAATCATAGCCATGGTTTTGAGGCCGCCTTGCCACTGGTGGTATTGCTTCTTTGGGGCCTAATCCTTCATATCGAAATGGCCGATGCTGCAACGTGAATTGGTATTAATATTTATTACTGATGCATCGGTGTGTGCCTTATGGCCATCCATGCTGGAAATTCTGAACCCACACTTCCAACCTCAGTTACTGCTACCTCTTGAGCATGCGTTGGTTTTCCCTTGAAGAGGAAAGGGTGATGCAGCAAAGTAGCGTAAGTATTTCCCTCAGTTTTTGAGAACCAAGGTATCAATCCAGTAGGAGGTTACACGCAAGTCGCCTTATACCTGCACAAACAAACAAGAACCTTGCAACCAACGTGATAAAGGGGTTGCCAATCCCTTCACGGCCACTTGCAAAAGTGAAATCTGATAGAGATAATAAAATATATATTTTTGGTATTTTTATGATATAGATTGGAAAGTAAATATTGCAAACTAAAATAGATCGGAAACTTATATGATGGAAAATAGACCCGGGGGCCATAGGTTTCACTACTGGTTTCTCTCAAGATAGCATAATCTACGGTGGGTGAACAAATTACTGTTGAGCAATTGATAGAAAAGCGCATAGTTATGAGAATATCTAGGCATGATCATGTATATAGGCATCACATTCGCGACAAGTAGACCGAAACGATTCTGCATCTACTACTATTACTCCACACATCGACCGCTATCCAGCATGCATCTAGAGTATTAAGTACATAAGAACGGAGTCACGCATTAGGCAAGATGACATGATGTAGAGGGATAAACTCAAGCAATATGATATACACCCCATCTTTTTATCCTCGATGGCAATAATACAATGCGTGCCTTGCTGCCCCTGCTGTCACTGGGAAAGGACACCGCAAGATTAAACCCAAAGCTAAGCACTTCTCCCATTGCAAGAAAGATCAATCTAGTAGGCCAAACCAAACTGATAATTCGAAGAGACTTGCAAAGATAACAAATCTTACATATAAGAATTCAGAGAAGAACCAAATATTGTTCATAGATAATCTTGATAATAAACCCACAATTCATCGGATCTCGACAAACACACCGCAAAAGAAGAGTTACATCAAATAGATCTCCAAGAGAATCGAGGAGAACTTTGTATTGAGATCCAAAGAGAAAGAAGAAGCCATCTAGCTAATAACTATGGACCCGAAGGTCTGTGGTAAACTACTCACACTTCATCGGAGAGGCTATGGTGTTGATGTAGAAGCCCTCCGTGATCGATTCCCCCTCCGGCTGAGCGCCGGAAAAGGCCCCAAGATGGGATCCCACAGTTACAGAAGGTTGCAGCGGTGGAAATAGGGTTTTGTGGTGCTCTCGGATGTTTTCGGGGTATATGAGTATATACAGGCGAAAGAAGTAGGTCGGTGGAGCCACGAGGGGCCCAGGAGGGTGGGGGGCGCGCCTCCCTGCCTCGTGGCCGTCTCGTTGCTTCCTTGACGTCCACTCCAAGTCTCCTGGATCACGTTTGTTTCAAAAATAACTCTCCCGAAGGTTTCATTCCGTTTGGATTCCGTTTCATATTCATTTTCTGCGAAATAATTAAATAGGCAAAAAACAGCAATTTGCACTGGGCCTCCGGTTAGTAGGTTAGTTTCAAAAATAATATAAAAGTGTATAATAAAGCTCATTAAATATCCAAAACAGATAATATAATAGCATGGAACAATTAAAAATTATAGATACGTTGGAGACGTATCAGTTACCACTGCAACGACAACAGGTCAGCAGCCGGCGCGACTGCATGCATACTCAGTGGTTATGTGCGGACGATGCTGATCATGGCTGGGTGCAACATCATTGCAGAAGAGAACCAACAACAGGGTCGGAGGGACATGTAAAAAAGAAATATATCAATCAATGGCAGTTCTGCCGGTATTGCACGATCAAATTCCTGTACAGTAGTGCATATCAGATCATTTGTGCCTGCACATGTATGTACAATGATCATGATTCGCGTTGCCTATTGAACTGGATGGAAGCACGTTGTGCCGAACATCATGTACGACCACTGTTGGAAAAGGCAGTGCCTAGAAGACGCTTAGGCACGCCTAGGCACTAGGCAATGGCCAAACGCCTCGCCTAGGGCATAAATGGAGGTCTAGGCAGGGAAAGCAAGGAATTACCTACCCAAAGAAGAAATCATGCCACATACTGCACTTATATGCCAAACGGGTTATATTCCAATGACAGTAGATGGTAATTAATTTATTTATATGCCCTAAACTAATATCAACACCCATATAATAATCACAAATACACTAAAATTAAAAAGTATATTACCGCCTAGGCACTAGGCGAAGGCCAACCGCCTCGCTTACGCCTACCGTTTTTTCTAACCTTGTGTACGACAGCACTGCTTGAAGCTATCCCAGGTTTCCATCATGGCCATGTTGTCTAGGCCGCTTGCTGCTTGTTGTAATGCTTCCATGGGGCCTAACCGCTCATCTGGCAACCGCCGGAACTGCGATGTGGATTGGTACAAAGATTACTGTTGATGCATCCGTGTTTGCCAATATGGCCATCCAGGGTGGTAATTCTGGCCTGCACTTGTAACCTTAATCTGACATGCCGACAACAGTGTCCGACACAACTGCATGCATTCCCATCATGTCTGGGCATATAATTGAAGAAGATAGGGAACAGGAAGGACAGTGGGACATGTAAAAAGGAAAAACATTAATCAATGACACTACATGGCCCTGTGCCGTTGTAATTCATCGTCCACTGTTCGAGAGCAGTTGGAGGAAGCAGATGGGATACTAAATTGATGGTGTTCTTCTCATCCTGGCTTTTCTCGGACAAAATCAGATCACACAAAGAGGCAAACGACCAGACTTGCCATGGCATAATAGGAATCGATCTGAGGAGAATCTGGGGGCCGCGATTTGCTGCAGATTGAACTCGCCGCCACCACATCAAAACCAGAACACACTGAGACGCCAGCAATCAGCCTTGCCTTGGAATAACAGAAGTCGATCGGAGGAGGATCTGGGGGGTGCGATTCGCCGTCGATTGAACTGGCAGCCACCAGATCGAGAAAAAGGTGACTGGAGGGGTTTATTCGTTGGTAACGCAGGGAAAGGTATTGGAGTCTAATGTTTGCTTGATCAGGCGGGGCTGATTGATGGTTAGATTTATTCAGGGAGAGTGTTTCTTCATCCAGCGGTACACATGGATGGAAAAGGCGTGGAGAAGTCTCTGGCCTGATCGATGGTTTTGGTTAGATGGATTCCAGGAGAGGGCCAGGTCCGCTAGGGCTTTGATTGATGTTTTTTTGCATGGGCTGATTGATGGTTTGGTGGTTGAGGAGTAGATGGATGGATCTAGACCGTAATAACTTTGTCCCACCAGATAAACGGCTCCTAATTTCTGATTAACGTGGTAATTACTTGGGAGTCTGTAATTAGTATAGGTAGGTATAGATAGATAGATAGATAGATGGGTACACAGAAGTGTACCCAACGTTAAGCAACAGAGGCTGACAAGGGGCGCCCAGTTAACTGTGTTAACTGCCTAGTCAGCAGAGACTGACTGGTGGGGCCAGGGGCTGAGTCACCTGCCTAGTCAACAGTCAACAGTTTGACCGTTGACTAGTCAAACCTGATAGGTGGGTCCCACTAGTCAGTGAGACACTGAGTAAACATGTTTTATTTAAACCTAAGTAGTCTAATTAAACTGTGTGGCCATGCTGTCAGTGTCTTAATTAATTTACAGAATTAGTTTTAAACGAACCTAATTATCTACATGGGCCCACGTGTCAAGGGTGTTAGTGGGGTGGTTAGCGGGGCTAAATAGGCTGGCCTGACGGCCCGGGCCAACCTTGCAATTGCCCAAGGCGGAGGCGCGCCGGCGGTGGCACTCCGGCGAGGCGGGTTGCGGCAGTGGTGGCCAGAAAATGGTCTCCGTCAACCGTTTGGACGACGGAGTAGTGCGTTCGAAAGAGGGCAGAATCGTGAGTCGTTTGGCGCCAACCGGGGGGGGGGGGGGGTGTGCTAGGATGCCCGGAGCTGACCGGAGCATCGACAGCAGCGGCGGCCGGAGCACGGGGGTCGGAGGATTCGAGCATAGAGGCTCGGCCTCTAGCGGGACAAGTGGCTCCTAAACGAGGCCACGAGCACGGTGGCGTGCTCGCCATGCTCAGGAACGGACGACAGCGGCGGGGCGAGCTCATCTGCTGCGCCAGGAGCTCCGGCCTCGGCGGCACGGTGGCTAGAGACGAGAGAGAGATAGAGAAGGGAAGGGCGCAACCGACGCGGCGGCTCACAGTGAGGACGACGGGCTGGGCAGTGGGCTCAGAGAAGGCTTGAAGACGACGATCCTCGGCGGGGATCCACGGCGGCTGAAGGTGGAAGATGGAGCCGATCCCGTCGATGTAGGGCTCCGAGCTCGAGCCCGATGGCGTAGGCGATGTGGCGGACGACGGCGGTTCTCCCCGACGTGATCTCAGGCGAGAGAGAGCACGACAGCCGCGTCCATGGCGACAACACGGCGACGGATGCGCTCGGTGAGGGCGGAAAGGGCGAGGCAGAGAGCTGCAAGTGGGAGAGAAGGGGGAAGTGAGTCGGAGAGAGGATCGAGGGGGCACGGCTGGCCTTGTCCTCTCGTCGGCGTCGTGGCAGTGTGGTGGGGGGTGAGCGGGTTCGACGGGAGCACAAGGTTCGGTCGGAGGAACAGAGCGGGGGAGGAAGACGATAGAGAGAAGGGGTGGGCTGGGCCTGCCTGTGGCCAGCTGGGCTAAGGCCCAGGGGGAGCAGGGGTTTTTCCTTTTTATTTGTTGTCTTTATGTTTTCAGTTTTTCTCTTTAAAACAAAGAATCTTAGTTTTCTAAAATATAAAAATAGTACCTAAATTAATGTTTTAAAGTAAGCTACTGCTACATTAAGTTTAGCATTTAAATAAAATAGTTTAGGATTTTTATTTTTAAAGCAATTAAATAATTATTTTTCCTACTATTTCAATTATTTTAGGACATCTAAATACTTTATTAAATGTTGAATGCTTCACCAATATTCTGTATGGATTATTTGTCACATTTCGAACACTTCAGTTTTGCTATTTGAAAACTTTAATTGTTTGACATTATTTTTAAATTTGAATTTTGAACTGATTTGAATCAACTTGAGACTGCGCAACAGTAATAGTGGTGACATGGCAACATTAGCAACTGACTACTGTAGCTTAATTATCCGGGCGTTACACTCCGGTAGCGGAGCTGGAGCGACCGGCGGCTGCGCTGCATTGGCCCGTGGCGGCGGCTTGGTGCAGAACGGAGAGGGCGCACGGATTGCTGCTGCGAGATCCCATTCGGGAGCGGCGAGGTCGGCAATCCACCCCTCCTGGATGCGATTGCTGCCGGCGATGACCAGAATGGGTGGGGTGTGGCGAGACGGTGGCTCTGCCATCGGAGAAACCGAAGGGGTGGTGAGGGGGAGAGAGAGAGAGTGCGTGTGAATTGCCGAGTGTGGTGACGGTAAGGAGGGAGGAGAGTTATGAGACGTCCCGTCGTGTCCCGCGCTTCGCCACACGTGCAGATGCTCGCCACGTGTGGCTCAAGAGAGTCTGGCTCGCAAAAAAAGGCCGATTCGGCTGTTCCTCCGGGACCAGGCCAAGACCTATTTTGAGGTTCATGCGGGCCAGGTTTTAGATGCAACCCAGACAACCAAATGGGCCAAAAACTGTCAGCACGGGCCTGGCTAGATTGAATGTAGCCTATCAAACGCATCCCTAGTGTTTTGATCGCTTCATGGATCTTCATATCCACGGATAGATGGGCCCAATGGGTATGGGCATCGGTAGCATTTGTGAGCCATGGATACTTTCATGGGTGGGCAATGGACAGGCTCATGGATATGGGTATGGATCTGGATCAGCTCAGCCCGTCCAAACCCGCCAGAGGTACGGTTACCCTTCCATTATCAGTTTAAGTAGGTAGTCACGCTCTAATGTGTTCAGAAGCCATGAGTTCGTGTACTTTGGCATGGATCAATCCACGTTTCCGGCTATTTGAGGAATTGAGTTGCTAGCTTCTCTCTGCGTGCTAGGCTCCTGGAGAAATAAATCAAGAGCCCTCTTTACTAGCCCTGTTTACTAGCTTCGTTTCAGGTATGTACTGTTTTTTTACTGTTTTTGGCCGGGCGAACAATTGGTCAGCAAGCTTACTCCAACGCGCCGACCCATACTGTACCGCGTGTCCGTTTGAGTCAAAACGAACAAAAAAATCGTCCCAATGTGTGTGCTTGCGTAAACGGACTCACGTCCGCGTTTTGTCCGCGCGGCCCATTTGAGGCACAAATTGGGGCCGTGTTTGCGTCGGCACGGACACGCAGCGGACGCACGCCATGCCCGTCCTTGTCCTTTCCGTGGCCCGCTAGTCGGTGGCATGTTGACCATTCCCCCTTCCTTCAACCGACAGCAAGCACACCCGGCCGCCCCACCCCATCGCCGTCGCTGCCCGGTTCCGGTGCCCAGGCCGGCCACCCGCACCCACATACCTCCCCAGCAACACACCACCCCGACGGCCCCATACTCTGGCATTTGGGGGGATCATTTACTCCGTCATCGCAGCTCCCTGACGTTGACGCCGCGACCCCCTCGCGTCCCCTGCCGGCGGCACGCAAGCTCGGCTACCTTGCTCGCCGAACGCCGCCACATTCGCCTCCATGCCGACGGACTTGCTACTACCTGGTCTCGGAGATGCGTGAGGCTCTTCACCGGCCGGCTTCTTCAACGATGCCCGCGAGATGTTTGACGGTTTGCCCAGAAGGTACAAATGGACTCTGGCGATGAGTATTTTCTCCATAATTTGATTTGCGATTTGGATGATTCTTCGTCCGATGAAGTGGAGATTGTGGCTGCTCCTTTGGCCGTCCATGATTACATTAGTAAACTATGAAATATTTATTTTGTTGTGAACTTAGGCAAAAAAAATTGGTATGTCGCAAAAAAAGCTCAAAAATGGTTGCAAATCGACCACAAGGACGAAAATGCATACGCGTGTTGGCACACTGTCGACCCAAACGTGAAAAGGGACGGACACATCGATTCAAATGAAAAAAAAAGAACAAAACACACGTCCATTTGCGTCACCCGATTGGAGTTACTATTATGGAAAACAATCGCCAACCAGCGACCTGATATAGTAGAGCATGCAAGAACGCTGCAAAGTAATCTGTGGTTCAGGACAGTGCCAACACCGGAGGAGCCCTCAACCACATAAACCACACCCTGCAAAAAGGGTCACAGACGAAGGGGTAGTCAAAGTCAAACACAGAGCCGAGAGAAATCTATGAGATGTTAGAGTATCTATATCCGGATTTGGCAAATCGGATCCCTCAAATGTCCGCGTACGCGACTGGGCGCGTCCATGGATTGTGACCAGATATATCTCAAATTAGTCATTCTGTATCGAGTCTCTCATATTTCAACCTCTATATCTATACAAAGCATGCAAAAGAAATCCTACGTACTACATATTATGTACTACCCCTATGTACTACATATTACTTATTACCCTAACTAATCTTGGTCGTCGGAGATGTCCACGATGTTCGTGCCGGACGCCGTGTGGACTGGCGCGTACGAGGGCTTCGACTCATCCTCCTCTTGCTCGACCTCGTCCATGTAGGCGAGCATCTCTGCCTCCTCCGCGGTCTGCTACGCCTCCATCTCCTGCCGACGACGGCGTCTGGCCTCCGCAGCCAACTCCGAGCGGAGGGAATTGAGCATGGTGTGTTTCTCCGCCCGCAGATCCGCGCTGCCAGCGTCCCCCGCATCCTCCTCCTTCTCAACCTCCTCCTCCTTCGGATCCACTGCATCTGGGGGTGGCCCCGAGGCGATCTGGGCTTCATGCCTTGATCGGATCTGCTCAAGGAGCTCCAGCCGACAGTCCGGTGTTAGAAATGGGCAGCTCCTCACCCGATGGCGTGGTGGCATGACTACTACTGGTGGCGGACGGGGAGTGGAAAGTGGCGGCAATGGCGGGCAGGCGGAGGAAAATGTGGAGGGTAGGATTTCAGTGCTGGTGGTCTACTTAAATAGCTGGGCTAGGCACTACGCGGCCCGCCGATTGGTTCGATGGAGGAGACGAGATTCGAACCGCCGTGTTTCCGGACGATTCCGCGTGAGACCCCGTCGTCAGCCCGATGTGCCGGACGCATCCGAGCTCCCCATATCTGCATCATATTTAGGCTGGATATGTGGAGCGTCTTGCAGCCGGGCATTTGAGACCCGTTTGAGACGCCCATCTAGATCGAAATTTCGTGACCGATCAGTGACCGAGCGGGCTGCCCGGGCACTTGAGGCCGGTTTTGGGCCCTCCGGCTGTAGATGCTCTTATGGCGAGGCTACGTGTGTTTATTGGTCCATAAAGCTAGGGTTAGGTCGTCGCGAGCTCCGTTGCCGGCTGTTAATCACCACCTTCCACGTCCAGCGTGCTACCTATGTAATTCAATAGTTTAATTCGCTACAGGATTGACCGCTCCTTCTTTCACATGGCAGAGTTCACAACAACAATGGGTCGGGGAGGAGAAGATGGATTGGGGGAAACAAAGAAGCATGTGAGGCACGGTAATTTCTGATGCAGATTTAAATCCATGCACTATGACTATTGCAGATGTGAATCATTTGTATTGGGTGAATTCATCAGATTGATGTTGCTACCTCTTATGCCAAAGATTATCCATACATTTTGTTGTGTCCATGTATTCGTCGGTAGCCCATGTTAATCTTGTCCTGTCCGTCTACGAATGTGAGCTTGAATCTCACTGAGTCGTACACTTGATTTATGAATTCATTATCTTTTTCAAATAGGGTAGAATAGTCAATATAGAACTGCTTTTCTTTCCGAGGAAATGTAGCACTTCTTAAGTGAATACAGTGGAAATAACTTTGCATACACGTGCATTTTTTAAACTGAGCTTAGTATTTAATTCTTTTGGAAGATTAAACCATGTTGCTCACTTTGCTGCAGTTATGGGAAATTAATTTAGGGAATTAAAATTCTTAGCAGGATCATATGCGTACATAAGGTAAACGTATACGAGGTGGTGCAACAGGGATAGAAAAAATACAACTTCTCTTTTTAACTTGGAGACACTGAGAGAGGCTCCCACTGACCTTTAAATGAAAAGAAGGGCCAAGCCCATAATTGCATATTTACGGAGTGGAAAACTAATCTATGAGGGGGGCAGTACGGAACACTAAGACTGGCCACAATGGGTAGTAACATTAAAAACATTAACGTGTGCAGATGGGGCGAGCGAGGAGGTAATCCATGTGTCCCTTATTACTGTGCGGAGGTGAAAAGGAAAGAAGCGGCTGGGTGCAAGGAAAATTAAAAGATGAGAGAAAAGCGGTGGAGGCCGAAGTAGAGAGGCTCGTTCTTCCCACCCCGAGTGCCGGCTAGGGTTGCCATCGCCGCCGCTGCCGCCGCCCCAATCCTGCTCCGCCCGCCTCGTCTCGCCTCAGAGAGGAGGAAGAATTGCTCTTCCATGGCTCGCAGAGGAGCCGTCGCCCCCGCCGCCACGACGGAGATGGAGTACCTGGACTGGAAGAAGTGCGCGCCCGTGCTCTACGACCTCGTCATGTCCCAGCCGCTCGAGTTGCCCTCGCTCACCTTCCAGTGGCTCCTCTCAGAGTCGCCAGCCTCCACCCGCTCACACAGCCTCGTCCTCGGCACCCACACCTCCGATGACTCCCCCAACCACCTCATGCTCGTCGACCCGTGCTCTAACTCCCGCCGCGCCTGGCCGTGGCGGCTGCCGCCGAGGGCCGCGCCGCCCCGTCCGTGTCCATCGGTCACTCAGCTCCGCATAAGGGCGAGGTCAACAGCGCCGGGTGCATGTCTACCGCCTTGGGGAGGACGGCGATCTCAAGGCCGGGAATCGAGCCCCAGTTCTAGATGCGCAACAGGTGTTTGAGGTAATATCCCAACAGATGCTCCTGCGCTTTGAATACTATATACTGTGATGTTATTAGCTACGTTTGAATGAGAATTAATTAATACTTCCGCCTTCATAAGACATCCAGGACCGCACCATGAAAGAGCGGGAGATGCCGAGCTACATCAGGATGCCGTTCCCTCTGACGCCTCTTGCGTCTCTCTTTTCTGCCTTTGCTTCGATTCGATTCGATTTGGATGTTGCGTTGTTGTTACTCATGAAGGTCCGATTTGCTTTACTTCCTGATACGGTCACGCAGGTCGCTGTTAAGGCCTCGAGCTGGCTGCGACCAAGCACGGCCTCTAGCTCGCCCTGCACCACGATTGCAGTCGCGCGGCTGATGACCACGGGCTGCTCCACGCACGGACGACAAGCACGGCATCCGCGATCAAGGTGCTCTTGCCCCTCTTCTCTTCCCGGTGGCTCTATCCACCCCCCCCCCTGTTTGATTCGGCTGTCATTCCAGATCGTTAGTTGCTAATTGGAGTAACTCTATTGGTTAGAATTATTTAGATGTAGCGTTTCGGATTTGCAGTGCGTAGTAATCCTGTCGAAGGCATGCTATTGTGTTTCTTCAAGTTCCTACTATGATTTTAAATTGGGGCTAAGCGAGTGAAGAGATTTAGGTTCGTTATGTTCTCACAATTGCAAGGGCTTTCAGGCTAGACGGACATTTCTATGCGACATGGCAATGTGAGAGTTTTCCTACTTCTTATGTTTAGTTCCTGAATCTCAATAAAATAAAACTATAAAAATCCTGAGCTACCTCTACACTCACAGAGCTTACAAGTTGGAATAATTAGGATGAACACACATCTTTACCTTATCAGTGTGACCCCCCAACAGGAAGTAGCTTCGCATCTAATGAGAAGTGATACGCGCAACCTTGTTTTATGCTTGCTCGAACTGAAGAGATCTCTCGGAAGATAAATGTTGTGTAAAATGCACATGGAACTTAATATAGAACAAAGTAATGATAGTTAACCACTTAATTAGCAGTGAAAAAACAGTCTACACTGTACTGAAATATAAAGGTTTAACCACTTAATTAGCAGTAAAAAACAGTCTACGCTGTACTGAATGTAAAGGTGGGAACCTGGATGGCTGTACCTTTTTCACGATGATCATCTGGCATACTTCTCTGAAGAGAACAAACTAAGGAACCAATAGAGCTACCACATAAAACAGTGAAAGAAAATAGGAAAAAAATAATCTAGGATGTGATCCTGACATGGCCATCAGACATTGTGGCGATGTTGACAGTTTCTTTGACAACATATGTTTGGTTTGTTTCCACTACAAGGCAAAGCAAGGGAAAAGAACAGGTAAATCTTGTGTGGCTGTGTGATGCATTTCTTGTTGGTATACGACTACGACGGTACCGAATATTATTTATCTTTTACCTTTCTGAATCTTGTAGCATAGCAGAAACATGCTTTTGTGCTATTGAATAATGCCTCTATTAGTTTTGATGAATTTAGTGATGATTCGTTGATTACGGTAGTGGGGATTTGGAGAGAATCAAGAAGTTGCCACATGAACTGTCATTTATCTCTCTAACTTCCATTTAGTAAAATTTCTATTTCTGATGTTCTACTCTTTCTGAATTTTTATGTGGTGCATTGTGAAGATCCTTCTTTGCTGCAGGAGAACCTGAGATGCAACATCAACGTGGTGGTCATATATCAGAAAGGCAAGTTCTTATGAATGAAAGGTACCATACCAATACCTTGATTCCCATTGGGCTGCAAATCTGCTGCTTTTGTGTTCCTCCAGTCAGTGTGAATGGCTGTTTGTAGGTCAAGATCTCCGGCGGCAGGCCAACGGACACCATCTCGAGCCATCGGTACGTGTACGCCGCATACTGTCTTGCCTTTTGATTGCATAATCTGCACTGTAATTGTGGCCTAGACGTCGTGTAATGCCTGTATGCTAGGAACACATGTTGTACCTGTCTGTTTTGTGTCAGTGATTTGGTTTTCTGTTGATTGTCTGAATGAAATGGTGGCAATTAATGTGTGTACCATTTTAACCAGCAACCATGAAAATGATTGAGTTGCTTACTACATGTCATGTTATATGCACTGGTTTTCAGATCATGGTGTGGAGCTTGAGGTAGCTTAATTTACACCCATTTATTTGATGTTTTGACCAGTCATGAGTAAGGGCAACTTGTCGTGTTTCAAGTTTATGACAGAAATAATTTGTATATTGCACACACATGCCTGGTTCAAATATGAGGTGTATGATAGAGTAACTTAGTCTAATTCATTACATACTTGTATTGGATGATTTATTTGTTGGACAATTTGCTCTGCTCCTGAAATGTCACTATGTTTGGGAGTTATATCATAGCTTAGTATAATTCGTTCCATACTTGTATATATGGGTGATTTATTTGCTGTGCAATTTGCTCTGCTCCTGAAAAATAGGACTAACAGCAGCACCAATCGTTTGCTTGAACCAAGTGTTATGCTGCCATTACAAATAATCTGAAGAGACAATGCTTATAGATTCTGCTCATTTGTTGTACAATCTTATTCTGCAAAACCTGCATGAGAGATAAGAAACACAAGGTCCATTATGAGGTGAGGGTTCTGCTGTCCCAATTTTTCTTCCAGTTTATGATCCGGTTTCTTCCTGTCTTGAAGATGATCGACTGTTGCTTGCTTTTCTCTTCCTCCCATGGTTCACTGATGGGGCTGTAGTCTGTACTAGGATTGAAGTAGGAAGCTGCCAGAGGTGTGTAATTCATGTACGGTGAGTGCTTTGCTTGGATCAATTGTATGTACCCCCTGAGTTTTTAGATCCATAGCAGTTGACTGATCTTAATGTGGGGGTGCTATTTTAGTTATAAATGTTCTTTTCCTGATGTACATGAAAGGTACTTTCTGGTTTGGCAATGAATAATTTGTTTGGTCTTTTGATAAGAGGTGTACGAATGTGATTTAACAGAGTGCTATTATTTGTGAAATTGGTATGTTGATAAAGCTCACAAGAAATCTTAAAGAGAGATGGACCTGAAGAGAAGATTTGAGCAAAGCATGAAAAATGTCTCTTATTTGTACTGTCAACACTTTAACAACTACGACAACTTGATTAGTGCGCACAGTAACATATTGGTCATGATCTTGGACATCTCCATCGACCAAATATATATTGTTAGCTTATTATTTCTGTGAAATTACACTAGCCAAAATGCACTAGCTCTTCTAAGTGTCAAGTACATAGTTTTTTTGGCTGGTAACCCTTTTGAGGATAATTGTCATAGTGTCATAGTGATACGTGTAATAGAAAAGGTTACGTTAGCTCCAAATAATATCGCCTCATTTGCGCTGCCTGCCTTCTCGCTAAACTAAGCATATTGTTATACCGACACTTAACAAATACAACAACTTGATTAGTGCGCACAATCCCGCCTAAGAGGCGCCACCAGTTGGCGCCCCAGCTACTAGTAGAGTAGTAACATGCCCATGTTACTAACTCTATAGTGGGGAGTAACATATGTGTGGTAACATGCAATACTTCATTTATTAGGCTATAGACTCATCTTGCCTTGATATGCGTGATGTTACTCATACTAGTAGTAACTAGCTATGTTAGCACATGCCTCTTTTTATTTATTTATTGCTTGCCACAAGATGAGTCTATAAGCTAATTAATGAAGTCCTCTATGACACTACTACTATATTACTTTGCACTATGAAGGTAGTAACTTAGACTAGTGTCATATGCATGACACTAGTATAAGTTACTCCCCACTATGACCAGCCTAAGGGGTAAAAACAAGCAGAGTTCTAGGTGGGGGGGGGGGGGGGGGGCAGTACGGAACACTAAGGGGTAAAAACAAGCAGAGTTCTATAGGGGGGGGGGACAAGCAGATATGACAGGCAGAAAAAATGCATCTTGAAGGTGAGTGCAAGTGAAGAATGTACTACAATTTTTTTGTTCTCAGAAGTTCATATATTTTATAATTTTCAAGTTAGAGAAATAAAACATCAATAGATGACTTGTAAATATATTTCTCATCAAAATCCCCATCGGGGAATAAGTTGTTAAGTATCCAAAAATGTTTATTGTTTTACTTAACCACAATATTCCTTGGATTGTACCAATACTCTCTCGATGAGATTTGCTTGAAAATTATTTCAACGATATTTGAAGTGTGGGTGTGTTTGTGAGTTTCTGGTGTGGAGGATAAGTGTTTTGTACGTAGCCAACATGTAGAAATTTAGAGAAAAAAACATTGATACACGAGTTATAGTAATTAATGCGCCTGGTAAAAATCCCTGACGCAGAGAGTTCTAATTTTTTTACTACACCACATTCTTTATTGTGTACAGGCCCGTCGAGGGGCATGTGCTACAGGTGCGATTGCACAGGGCCCCCAAAATCATGGGGCCCCAGATCGGGGATACAAAACTAAGTAAATCAGCTCTATGGTGAGAAAACCCAAGAAGCTAGAGCCCGCCGGTTTATTTTTTTAATCTCCAACGCAGCACACGCGCGTAAATTCTTCTCTGTCTCCACGTAAAAGGAAATAAAACATTTTATCTTCCTCCGTTCACACTCCATCGGGACGACAAAGATCAAGGGCTTGACCCGGCCTGCCACACCCCTTGCCAGGCTTCTGCGCCCCATCCCAGCCACTCCCTGTCTTCTCTGCAACAGCCTCCCCTTCCAGCCAGCGACTCAGTCTCCTCCACTCTGACCCAGCTTTTCCCAAATTCCCATCTTGCGGAATCCCCTGGAGTGGTAGCTTTGTCGCCGACTTCTTGTTCCCCAAGCCAGTTAACCTCTCTGATATCGACCCTCTCCCTCCTATCCCTTGTTGCGTAATGTTATTTCTTTCTTGATGTTCTCTTTCTATAATTATGCATTTTTTGTGTTTGTGATTTATGCTGATTACTTGCAACGGACTGTATATTGTGAGTTTATACCATGGAGGGAATTTGTTTGCGAGGTGTTTGTGAGAATGCTTGAATGGTGAAATTGTTCTTTTTTGTATTCTATAGAAATTGACAGTCGATACTCGATCTCACATGATGTGTGATCTGCTGACCACGTTTGACAAGTCCAACCCCTAACTAATGCACTATATAACTAACCGCCGTCGGCATTAGTCAAACACTGGAGTAGGGAGCACTATGCGCCCCACGCGCCTGGCAGCCCCCCTCGAATTCAAATAGTTCATTAGTTATCCGAATTTAGGATCTTGTTTTGCATTTCGCATTGGGGCCCCAAATTCCTAGAGACGGCCCTGATTGTGTACATATGTTTTCTCCAGGTAATATTTTCTTGATACACCTTTCGTGGTTATTTGCAGTGTGTCGACTTGCATAATTAATGTTGAGGGTTTGCCTAGAAGAATGATGTCAGTTTACAAAGGGAAGAATGATGTTTTTGTACAAAATGAACGCCTAGCCGTGTTTTACCGAGGGAATGATAATGTTTCAAATAGATTGGTGCGTTGTTTCATAAATATGTGCTGACCAGGCTGAAAGTTCAAGTTGTGTGTTAGACCTTCATATGTTGTTCACTATATGAATTCAAACTGTCGTTCATGATTATGGCCCTATGATATTAACATACACTGCTCATGGTGGTGCCGACAAAATACTACCACATATACTAGAGATATTTCATCATACGAGACCGATTGCTGGGCAGAGAACTCACATGAGATAAATACCTTTTGTGCCCAATTGCTTCCTATCAGGTATTTGAAAAACTATTTTCATGTGTATATACATGACATCTGCAGTGTAAATACGGTTGGAACTTTGCTGCCATATTAAGTTCTAACATTCATGTGTGTTTTTTTTAAATGGAGGAGGACCCCTGGCCTCTGCATCTGGATGATGCATGCAGCCACTTTATTAATTATTCACACAAGACCTTACAAAGTCATACAACAGTAAGACTGAAGCCATCGTCTAGGCAACAAAAGTGTCGCTACTCCTATCCAATTGATGAAGGGATGCTGATAGTCTGGGCCTAGTACCAAACAGACCTCGCAGCCAAACCTAACATCTAAGACCTGAGGTCCCAACCAGGACGCCTGCCGGGTATGGGCACCCACGGCGTGCTCCTTACCAGGACGCCTGCCGGGTATGAGGCCGCCGCAGCCACCTGCCATCAATCCATCTTCAGAGTTGTACTGCTGCATGAACGTTGCCCGGTCTAGCCGCCGCCGACGCCACCACGACGCCAGACAGCGTCGACCTGCGCGAGTCCATCATCGCACATCAGATGCATAATCTCCAGAGCGCCATGCCATCGAGATCTGACACCATCAATGTGTGTGATGAAGCACCGCTCCTCCTCTTGTCACCTCCAGCCATCACTTGCTCCAAAATGATGCCCCCATGAGGGAAAGCGCTACTAAGAATGCCATCATTGTTCGATCCGGGAGACCCAGATCTAGGGTTTCCCCCGGAGCATCTCGAGCCTGATGATGTCAATTGCAACAACGATGCCTCGACAAGGAAACGACATCAAAGACGCCGCCATCGTCCGCCATGACCGTAGTCGGCGCGATTTTCATCAACAGTTGCGCCACCGGGCGTACGCCGTTGGCCTCGCTGGTTCCTTCGACCGTAGCAAACTCCAAAACGATGCCCTGAAGAGGGACTACAGCGCAAGAGCACCGCCATCGCTCAATCCCATGGAGATCTAGGGTTTCCCCCGAAGTTGCCCGGGTTGTCAAGGATCCCGCAGATCCGTCCAGCTGCCGACGTGTCGCACTCGCCATCGCCGACCGTGACCCAGAGACCAAGCTCACGCCTGAGCCCATATCCGGCCGCACAGCCGCCGATCTGGTCATGCCGCCGCCGCCCTTGGTGACCGTGGCACCCCAGATCTTGAAGCCGCTTGCCATGGGGAATGGGATTGCCGGAGCACCGCCAGCCCCCGTCGTGACGTCCGGCCGCACGCCATGCTCCGGCCCGGGGGCGCCGGCCCGCGCCTGCTCCTCACGAGCGGGAGGGTACCTAGTCCCTGCAGCCGCCGGCGACGGCAAGGCTTTGCCTGGCCGCGCCCTCGGGTAACAGCGAATGAGGAGGAGGACGAGAGGGGGAGTCGGGGCGACGGGATCTGGGGGCCTCCCAGCCGCCGCACGGGGGCGACGCGGGAGGGACGAGAGAGGACGGGAGAGAACATTCATGTGTGGTGAATCTAGATGGAGCGTCTCATTATTTTTGTCAAATTAACATGATACACTTTATTTAATCCATTAAGCTCCCTTTATCCGATGTTGTATTTATTCTTTCCTGGATAGAAAATATCAATTTGATAGTAACTACACTGATACCATTGAAGGAGTGACACTAAAACCATCAAACAATGTGATAGAGTAAACTACCATAGCTTTCCCATCTTTGGTCACTTCCTCCTAGAGAACTATAGAGAACACGACCAAGACAAATAAATTTATCTAAAGAACAGCTACTATTGGACATCAGCGAAGCAATGCCTATTGTTGTTTGTCGTTGTTCTACAGGCTACTCATGTTTTAGATAGCTTGACTTATGTGTTAGTTCTAATATTGAACAGCGAATAGGGTAGACGCTCACTTTCAAATTTGATCTAAACTTTTTTGATCCCCACTTACAGAAAACATAAAAAAAAAAATCTACGAGAATTCTCAATACATTTCATTAGTTTAGTATGAATCATTAAATATTTCTTGGGCTTCCCATGAGTACAATAAAAAAATGCACGAATGTCAAAGCCAAATAAACTGAAGCAAATTTCAAGCGTGAGAAGTCCATTTTCCGTAGCATCTGCATTAATTTATTCTCACTGAAACTGTATCTTCAGGTTTAATGCCCATGCACATCATTTTATTAAAGTTTTTAATTACTAAAAATCATATTCGCAAAAAAGTTAAAAGACAATTAAAACAAGTTGTACCACTTCATGATAATTGAAAATAGAACTTAACAGAAAAATAAGACAAAGATATAGAAAACAAACTTCTTTTACAATGAGAATCATAGTAACCTAATACACCATTGTAATTTCATAATCAATTTAACGGAGGATAAAGATGATGCTCGCGCATCAAACATGCCTAAGATAAAACTATGTTTGTAAATGGCTCATATTTGTGAATGTGATCATGTTTGGTTCCAACTTTCTTTAGCAAAATTAGATAATATGTTCTCACGATACAACTTAAAATTCTACAATGTTGGTAAAAAGCAAGAACAAACAAGCATCTTTTAACACATTCATTCTTTTATTATTTATTCAAACAAACCATATAGATGTAACATAACAATAGGATACCAAAATTTTACTAAATTAAAGTAATATGTCAAACTTGCACAGTATTAGAAAATTTACATAATCCTACATGAAATCAGTGACAACTATTAAATTTGGGTTGAAAGAACAAAAAATACAATGCACCATGATAAAGATTATGGAAAAATGATATAGATATGATTCGCAAAATGCGGTTGACATATAAAATAGAGTTAGTACTGCATGCATAATTAGAAGGTAAATGATAAATGGATAACATATATATTAGAAATAAATAAAATCCAAGCACGCTTTCGATAAAACCATGTTATCAACAGTATTATATTTGTAAATTTATCAAATTTGGTTCCAATTTTTAATAAAAAAGAGTTAAGTAATATGTTCTCATTTTTCAACCTTTTAAAACTCTAGCCCGCACATTAAGCGGGCCACTTTGCTAGTTGAGAAAACAACAACCTGCTTCAACGTGACCGAACCTCAGTGTGGCTGCATGTTTGCGTGCATGACAGGCTTCTTGTACATGACATGAGGAAAGGATTAACAGCCCGGAGATGTCATGAGAATTACGACAACAATACAAAACATGGTACTAGCTCACAAGCTATTTCACTAAATTACATATGAGTGTTGCGTGGGCCTGCCTTCTGTAACTCAAACTAGCTAGCTAGCGATGCATGGCGCTGAGCAGTGGAGTTAGCACTGATTCAGTGCTGCACGTTGGGATGGTGGTCCGAACTTCCTCCGGCGTGACAACAGCGAGGCAGCAGCGAACAACGAGGCGGTCGTCCTGCGTGGGCCATGTTCCAGTGTACTTCAGATGGTAGTAGAAGTCATCGTTGTCACGGTCAAACGTGTGCCTCGTATTCTGGGACTCCAAGTTCACCAGCCCCTCGAACTCGAAGCTGAACTCCGCCGTCGTCGGTGTCATCTCGTCCCCCTTGCTTGCGAAGACGAGCCACAGGATACCCGATTGGAGCCATCTTGGGCAGAATTTGAGGTACCATGTGCTCCCCCCAACAGCGAAGTGCGTGGAGTAGATGCACTCCCCGTTCCTCAGCGTCGCGCTGAGCTTGGAGACACTGCACACGGTGAGCGTGTGGGACCCAACCATGGCAACTTTCGGTGGCTCCAAGACGGCGTTGGATTTGCACAAGCTTCCAAAGAGGCACCGCCGCTTTGTTGCCTGCTGCATCTTCTTCAGAGTGCATCTGACGGTGAATTTGTCGTAGCGGGCAGACACGCACGACGACGCCTCCAGCTCCCTCCTCCTCACGCACAGGATAAAGCTACCCATGTTTTGTTTACCTATCGTGTCCCGGCTGCTCTCCTTGTGGAAGACGGTGTGCTCTCCGGTCTCGTCGAGGATTTCAAGGGTGATGTGGGTGCCGGCATACGATTTGAGGCCATGCAGCATGAAGTTGATGACGACCGAGACGACCAAGGTGTCCGCTAGGCCGTTCTCGTCGAAATCCATCGACTGCACGTGTATGTCCCACAAGAGGTCACGGAAGAGGAGGTTGTCCACAGTCAGCCGGTCAGGTGATCGCAGCAGCTTGGAGTACCCGCGGACCGGCACGGAGAGCGTCACCGGCGCCGATCGGCTCGTGGTAGAACCCATTGACCACGTACCAAGCTATCAGGCAATCAAGTACACCCGCGCACGCGTATATGTAGGACGGCCGGGGAGGGAGTCTTGATCGTGTCCGGAGTGGAGTCTTCCACGATACAAACCCGGCAAGTTGTAGGAAGACGCAACCGGAGTGGGATTCGGATCACGTCCTTTTAGCCACGCTGAGCTGTACTATACTATAGAGTACAGTAGATTTTACCATGCATGCTTTTGTCATGCATGATTGGAGCGACTGGGACTACCCAAATTGTATATTATTCATTCAGGCATTTGGAGGACACGTAAGTTGGTTGGTCATGCAAAGATGATCTTCATATCATCTAACCGTCAAAAACAAAGAGATAATCTTCATCTAGCTGGGTCATCATTAGCAAGGGTGCCTGCTCCGTTTTTAATCATCTCACGCGTCCCTGCATCCTCACCACCACAGCGTACACTTTTCTCCTGCGCAGTTGGTACCAAAAAATCACTGAGCAAAGCTGAAAGAACTTCCCCTCAGGGCGGATCCGGTCAGTTGGTCGACCTGGGTGCAAGAAAACTTCTCGCCTCAGACAGATCGCACCATAGCTAGACAAGACTGGTGCCGTCGTTTGCGGCTAGAACCCAAACCGGAGGGGGCGCGGAGAAGGAACTACCCGGAGTTGACCGAAGTAGTTCTCAATGGCCTTGACCAAACTTCAAATATCTTCTTTGTGTCCCCCGTGTCGTTTTCTTTCTTTTTGCGCCCAACCCAAACCCTACTGTCCCCATCGCTACTCACCCTCCCTCTTCCCCCGCTTTGCCGTCACCAGAGAGACTGCCGGCAAAGTCCGTGCACGTCTCATGGAGGGCGGCGGCGGGCTGTTCCCATGGCATTTTGGTGGCATGTGGCACGGTGGCCACAGGGTGCTGGTGGTGCGGGCCATGGTCGGCTCCGGGGGCGTCGGCCTCGCCTGCAACAACGAAGGAGGTCATCATCATGGTGAGCGCGTTTGTCGGTGCGCAAGCCTGGGTGCTCGCGGATCTGACATTCATCTGGATCTAGCGGCCCAGGGTTTGCACTAGTACGAAACCCCCCATATTAGCAGCGTTCTTTATGGCTTTCTAGCAGCGTTCGAGGGCGCGCTGCTAGTATGACGGCAATGGTAATAGACTACTAACGAAGCCCGCGTCGAACGTTGCTAGTGTGTATTTCTCCAACATCATGCAATATTGCATGCTGCTAGAAGTTTAAATAATATCAGTGTGCCTGCTGTACATGAGCGCTCTAAACAGTGAGGAAACCTTGTAGCGTTTGTCGTTACATGAATGCAGCTGCTAGATTTTGCCCGGAAAGAAAATCATTTTTGCGAATTAATTGCATGGATCCTAATTTACCACATAGTGCCTACATCATAACTGATTTTAGTGCCCTAATTTTGCTGCCATGGTATCATTGTGAGCAAACACTAGTAGAAAACAAGGCTTTGGTTCGGGCCTGGCCAGCCCATTAGTCCCGGTTCTGCATGAAACGGGACCCATGGGGGGCATTCGTCCCGGTTCATAAGCCCAGTGGGCCGGCCGGGGCCTTGTGGGCATTGATCCCGGTTCGTCTGGACCCATTAGTCCCGGTTCTTGGCACGAACCGGGACCAATGGGCTGCCTCCTGGCCCACAGCCATTGGTCCCGCTTCTTGACTAGAACTGGGACAAAAGGGGGAGATTTAGTCCCGGTTCCAGCCACGAACCGGGCATGTTGTGCCTGACAAAGGATTTGAGAAGCTACTGAAAATATTGAAGAAGAAGCTTCCAAAGGATAACGAATTGCCCGACAGTATGTACGCAACAAAGAAGGTCGTATTCCCTCTAGGATTGGAGGTGCAGAAGATACATGCATGCCCTAATGACTGCATCCTCTACCGCGGTGCGTACGAGGATTTGAACGCTTGCCCAGTACGAGGTGTATTGCGGTATAAGATCAGACGAGAGGACCCTGGTGATGTTGACGGCGAGCCCCGCAGGAAGAGGGTTACTGCGAAGGTGATGTGGTATGCTCCTATAATACCACGGTTGAAACGACTGTTTAGAAATAAAGAGCATGCCAAGTTGATGCGATGGCACAGTGAGGACCGTAAGAAAGACGGGAAGTTGAGAGCACCCACTGACGGGTCGCAGTGGAGAAAAATTGAGAGACAGTACTGGGCTGAGTTTGCAGGTGACCCAAGGAACGTATGGTTTGGTTTAAGCGCGGATGGCATTAATCCTTTCGGGGAGCAGAGCAGCAATCACAGCACCTGGCCCGTGACTCTATGTATGTATAACCTTCCTCCTTGGATGTGCATGAAGCGGAAGTTCATTATGATGCCAGTTCTCATCCAAGGCCCTAAGCAACCCGGCAACGACATTGATGTGTACCGAAGGCCATTAGTTGAAGCACTTTTACAGCTGTGGAATGGAAACGGTGTATGTGTGTGGGATGAGCACAAATAGGAGGAATTTAACCTACACGTGTTGCTGTTTGTAACCATCAACGATTGGGCCACTCTCGGTAATCATTTTTGCGAATTAATAGCATGGATCCTAATTTACCACATAGTGCCTACATCATAACTGATTTTAGTGCCCTAATTTTGCTGCCATGGTATCATTGTGAGCAAACACTAGTAGAAAACAGGGCTTTGGTTCGGGCCTGGCCAGCCCATTAGTCCCGGTTCTGCACGAACCGGGACCCATGGGGGGCATTCGTCCCAGTTCATAAGCCCAGTGGGCCAGCCGGGCCTCGTGGGCATTGATCCCGGTTCGTCTGGACCCATTTGTCTCGGTTCTTGGCACGAACCGGGACCAATGGGCTGCCTCCTGGCCCACAGCCATTGGTCCCGGTTCTTGACTAGAACCGGGACAGAAGGGGGAGATTTAGTCCCAGTTCCAGCCACGAACTGGGACAAATAAGTTGCCTATATATACCCCATCGCCGCGGCAGAGCACTCCACAGTGCTCTGTTTTTTCTGCCCGGCGAGGGGAGGGCATTTGGGTGCTCTAGCTCACCTCCTATGCACATGAAGTGTTCGATGAAATGCCCGAGCCACACTAGTTAAGCTTTCTCCTCTCGAAGCTCGACCTCCGAGCTCCATTTTTACCGAGATTTGTCTAGGTTTATATTAGCGGTCCGTCACGCCCCGTCCCCGTCTTCACCGTCGTCGATCGCCCGCGCCGATCTCGTCGCCAGCACCACCGTGGTGAGCCTATTGTTCTTATCTTCTTTCGGAAAGAAAAAAATTTCTTACTTTAGATAGATACTTGTCTAATTTTCTTACTTTTGACACACATAATTATATATAATGCACGCAGATGAACTGGCAATGGATGTACGGTGACAGACACACCTCCGAGTACATTAAGGGCGTGCATAATTTTCTCGAAGTGGCTGAGGCAAACAAGCAGAATGGTTTTATGTGTTGTCCATGCCCTAAATGTGGGAATACAAAGTCTTACTCTGACCGGAAAATCCTTCACACCCACCTGCTTTACAAGGGTTTTGTGCCACACTATAATGTTTGGACGAGGCACGGAGAAATAGGGGTTATGATGGAAGACAGCGAAGAAGAAGAGGACGATGAAAACTATGTGCTTCCTGAATACGGTGATGCTGCAACGGGGGAAGCTGCTCAAGATCAAGAGGAACCAGATGATGTGCCCGATGATGATGATCTCCGCTGGGTCATTGTCGATGCAAGGACGCAATGCGAAAGTCAAAAGGAGAAGCTGAAGTTCGATCGCATGTTAGAGGATCACAAAAAATGGTTGTACCCCAATTGCGAAGATGGCAACACAAAGCTTGGTACCGTACTGGAATTACTGCAATGGAAGGCAGAGAATGTTGTGCCTCACAAAGGATTTGAGAAGCTACTAAAAATATTGAAGAAGAAGCTTCCAAAGGATAACGGATTGCCCGACAATACGTACGCATCAAAGAAGGTCGTATTCCCTCTAGGATTGGAGGTGCAGAAGATACATGCATGCCCTAATGACTGCATCCTCTACCGCGGTGCGTACGAGGATTTGAACGCATGCCCGGTATGAGGTGTATTGCGGTATAAGATCAGACGAGAGGACCCTGGTGATCTTGACGGCGAGCCCCGCAGGAAGAGGGTTACTGTGAAGGTGATGTGGTATGCTCCTATAATACCACGGTTGAAACGACTGTTTAGAAATAAAGAGCATGCCAAGTTGATGCGATGGCACAGTGAGGACCGTAAGAAAGACGGGAAGTTGAGAGCACCCACTGACGGGTCGCAGTGGAGAAAAATCGAGAGACAGTACTGGGCTGTGTTTGCAGGTGACCCAAGGAACGTATGGTTTGGTTTAAGCGCGGATGGCATTAATTCTTTCGGGGAGCAGAGCAGCAATCACAGCACCTGGCCCGTGACTCTATGTATGTATAACCTTCCTCCTTGGATGTGCATGAAGCGGAAGTTCATTATGATACCAGTTCTCATCCAAGGCCCTAAGCAACCCGGCAACGACATTGATGTGTACCTAAGGCCATTAGTTGAAGAACTTTTACAGCTGTGGAATGGAAACGGTGTACGTGTGTGGGATGAGCACAAATAGGAGGAATTTAACCTGCACGCATTGCTGTTTGTAACCATCAACGATTGGGGCACTCTCGGTAACCTTTCAGGACAGACAAACAAGGGATACCACACATGCACGCACTGTTTAGCTGACACCAAAAGTATATACCTGGACAAATGCAGGAAGAATGTGTACCTGGGCCATCGTCGATTTCTTCCGACCAACCATCAAGGTCGAAAGAAAGGCAAGCATTTCAAAGGCGAGGCAGATCACCGGAAGAAGCCCGCCATGCGTACCGGTGATCACGTACTTGCTATGGTCAATGATTTACACGTAATCTTTGGAAAGGGTCCCGGCAGACTAGCTGTTCCGAATGACGCTGAGGGACGCGCAACCATGTGGAAGAAGAAATCTATATTTTGGGACCTAGCCTACTGGAAAGACCTAGAGGTCTGCTCTTCAATCGACGTGATGCACGTGACGAAGAACCTTTGCGTGAACCTGCTAGGCTTCTTGGGCATGTATGGGAAGACAAAAGATACATCTGAGGCACGGGAGGACCTGCAACGTTTGCACGAAAAAGACGGCATGCCTCCAAAGTAGTATGAAGGTCCTGCCAGCTACGCTCTTACCAAAGAAGAGAAGGAAATCTTCATTGAATGACTGCTTAGTATGAAGGTCCCGACTGGCTTCTCGTCGAATATAAAGGGAATAATAAATATGCCAGAGAAAAAATTCCAGAACCTAAAGTCTCATGACTGCCACGTGATTACGACGCAACTGCTTCCGGTTGTATTGAGGGGGCTTCTACCGGAAAACGTCCGATTAGCCCTTGTGAAGCTATGTGCATTCCTCCATGCAATCTCTCAGAAGGTGATCGATCCGGAAATCATACCAAGGCTAAGGAGTGATGTGGCGCAATGTCTTTTCAGTTTCGAGCTAGTGTTCCCACCATCCTTCTTCAATATCATGACGCACGTCCTAGTTCATCTAGTCGACGAGATTGTCATTCTAGGGCCCGTATTTCTACACAATATGTAACCCTTTGAGAGGTTCATGGTTGTCCTAAAGAAATATGTCCGCAACCGCGCTAGGCCAGAAGGAAGCATCTCCATGGGCCATCAAACAGAGGATGTCATTGGGTTTTTTATTGACTTCATTCCTGGCCTTAAGAAGATAGGTCTCCCTAAATCGCGGTACGAGGGGAGACTGACTGGAAAAGGCACGCTTGGAGGGGACTCAATAATATGCAGGGACGGGCATTCTTGGTCTCAAGCACACTACACAGTCCTACAGAACTCTACCTTGGTGACCCCGTATGTCGATGAACACAAGAACAGTCTGCGCTCCAAACACCCGGAGCAGTGTGACGACTGGATTACATGTCAACACATCAGGACTTTCAGCAGTTGGTTGGAAACACGTCTCAGAGGTGACAACACTGTTTGTGATGAGCTGTACTCGTTGTCCAGGGGACCATCTTCGACTGTATTGACTTACAAAGGATACGAGATAAATGGGAATACATTTTACACGATCGCCCAAGATCCAAAGAGCACCAACCAAAACAGCGGTGTCCGCTTTGATGCAGCAACCAAGGGGGGGGGAGGACACATATTATGGTTACATAGTGGACATATGGGAACTTGACTACGGACATGATTTTAAGGTCCCTTTGTTTAAGTGCAAATGGGTCAATCTGTCAGGAGGCGGGGTATAAGTAGACCCACAGTACGGAATGAAAACAATGGATCTGAACAATAATGGGTACACTGACGAACTGTTCGTCCTAGCCAATGATGTGGCACGGGTTATCTATGTGAAGGACATGTCTTCCAAACCGAGAAAAAGAAAAGATATGGAAGTGAATACATCATACGATGAGCCAAAGCTCCACATAGCTCTTTCAGGAAAAAGGGACATCGTGGGAGTGGAGGGCAAGACAGACATGTCCAAAGATTATGAAAAGTTTCATGAAATTCCTCCCGTCAGAGTCAAGGCTGGCCCAAGCATCCTGATAAACGATGAAGATTATCCATGGTTACGGCGCAATAAACAAAGGACACAAGCGAAGAAAAAGTGAAGACATTCTCTCCAGAACTATTATGATGATACCATGCCAGCTTTCAACCTTTTCGTAGTTCATTTGAAATGCCTGTTATAACAGATGAGTTTCCGTATGAAACCCTGATATCTCGAAAGGGATTGTCCGTTTTGTACGCGAAGTGCATCCAGTTTTTGCCGTAACCCTCTCAACTTTTCAGCACATGCTATGTGGGTGAAATGATGATACCATGCCAACTTTCAACCTTTTCGTAGTTCATTTGTAATGCTCAAAAAAATCAGTAAATGCATGAAAAATAATAAATGGAGACAGAAAGGGTTGAAAATTGATGATGTGGCTTTAAATATTGCATTTTGAACACACAAGAAGTCCGAAGTTGTAATGAGTTATTAAAAATGAAAGAGAGGCGCAATGCTCACCTGCACGTTGCTTAGCTTTTATAAACCTCTAGTATTATTGAAACTAAAATTATATAGAATTTATGCAACTAAAATTATCAAAGTATTTTCTGTTCAAAACATTAATAGCAAAAAGGATTATCATAAAGATTTCTTTTGTTAGAAACTAAAATTGGAAAATTAATGGCACAAACAGAAGTTTATAAGTTTTATTACCTAAAACCAAAAAGAATAACTGAAAAACTAGTAAGTATTTTGTTGTAAGTAGAAATAAAATAAAATAAATAAATAAATAAAAAGCAAAAAAATGGAAAAAATTAATGGCACTAACAGAAAGTTTATAATTTTTATTACCTAAAACCAAAAAGAATAACTGAAAAACTAGTAAGTATTTTGTTGTAAGTAGAAACAAAATAAAATAAATAAAACAAAAAAGAAAGCAAAAAAAAAGGAAAAAATTAATGGCACTAATAGAAAGTTTATAATTTTTATTACCTAAAACCAAAAAGAATAACTGAAAAACTGAAGAACTAGTAAGTATTTTGCTGTAAGTAGAAATAAAATAAAATAAATAAAACAAAAAAGAAAGCAAAAAACTGGAAAAAAATAATGGCACTTACAGAAAGTTTATAATTTTTATTACCTAAAACCAAAAAGAATAACTGAAAAACTAGTAACTATTTTGCTATAAGTAGAAACAAAACAAAATAAATAAAACAAAAAAGGAAGCAAAAACACTGGAAAACAATTTAAAAAGTGCCACCTACTGGGCCACCACGGCCTGCATACGACTAGAAACCCACTACTAGGGCCAGGATGCAGGCCCGCAGTAGGCCCAATAGGCCCACAGGCACAGTGAGTGGATTTAGGCCCGTAAGCTTGCAGTAGAGAGGAGCTCGTAGTGGTCGGTTCGGCAGGGCTTATAAACCACTCCGAGCCCCTCTCGGCTAGCAAGGTGGGACAAAATATAGCAGCGCACCGCGCCAGTTCCAGCACACGACCTTTGGTCCCTCTTGGTGCCACAAACCGGGACTAATGGGTGGCATTGGTACCGGTTCTTAGCACCAACTGGGACCAATGCCCCTCTTTGGTCCCGGTTGGTTCTACCAGGGACCAAAGGTCTCTGTTTCCTGCCCTTTGGGCTGCTGAAAACTGGCCCTTGGTTCCAGTTGGTGGTACCAGCCGGGACCAAAAGGATGCATTGGTCCCGGTCCGTGACAAGAACCGGGACTAAAGCTTCATGTCTATAAGGCACACTTGTGAAAATTTTGGTTTGCATCTTGCAGTTCGCCCCCGACGACGCGCGCGGAGAGGACGCCGTCGCCGTCACCCCCGCCCCGGAGCCCACGCCGACGCCGTCCGCCGCCCACGACGTTGCCGTCCGCCGCCAACGCCGTCGCCTGTGCCCTGCCCCACGCGCCCGCCCAGATCCTCTGCACGCCGACGCCCCAACCGTCGCCGCCCCCGCCGTCGCCCTCGCCGGCCGGCCCCGCTGTGAGCCGCCGCCGCCCCGGCCCTCTTTTTTTCATTTTTTTCATATATGTATTTTTTCCATGTATATATATATATATATACTAGTAAGTGTTTAATAAAATCAGTTAGATTAGTTGAATTAGATGTTTTTTAGATTAGTTGAATTAGATGTTTTTCCATGTATTTTAGATTAGTTGAATTAGTGCATTTTAGGTTATTAGTTCTACTGTTAGTGCATTTTAGGATAGTACATTCTAGGTTAGTGGATCAGAGAGGAAAAAGTAAAATAATGAAAAGGAAGAAAATAGGAAGAAGGAAGAAGGAAGAAGTAGAAAAAGAAGGAGAGGAAAAAGGAAAATAAGAAGAGGAAGAAGGAGAAGAAGAGGAGAGGAAGAAGTGGAGAAATAAACAAGAAGACGAAAAAAGAAGACAAAAAAGAGGAGAAGAAGAAAGGAATAGAGGTGAGCCTCTATTCCTTTCTTCTTCTCCTCTTTTTTCTTTTTCTTTTTTTTTCTTCTTTTTTTCTTCGATCTTCTCCTCTATTCCTTTCTTTTTCTCCTGTTTTTTTCTTCTTCTTCCTCTTCTTATTTTTTAAGGGTATGTCGTTGTCGATATACCCCCTCCCCGATAACTTCGACATGGGGGGGGGGGGTCGATAAATAATAGAACTAGTTAAACAAGTTTATTTTTAGTAAGTGCTTAGTAGTTGAACTAGTTGATTTAATAAAACTACTTTATTTTACTATAGAAGTAGTTTATTTTTAGTAAGTACTACTTTATTTTATTTATAGTAAGTGCTTAGTAGTTGAACTAGTTGATTTAATAAAACTACTTTATTTTAGTATACAAGTGGTTTATTTTTAGTAACTACTACCTTATTTTATTTATAGTAAGTGCTTAGTAGTTGAAATAGTTGATTTAATAAAACTACTTTATTTTACTATAGAAGTAGTTTATTTTTAGTATGTACTACTTTATTTTATTTATAGTAAGTGCTTAGTAGTTGAACTAGTTGATTTAATAAAACTACTTTATTTTACTATAGAAGTAGTTTACTTTTAGCAAGAAAATTAATAGAACTACTTTATTTTTTTAGTTCAAGCAATTATTCCCGCATCGGCGTCAACGATGCCTATCCCGCATCCTCGTCGTCGACTCGGCGGAGGAGGCCGGCTTGATCAGAGGGGCCATGTCCGGGACTGGGCTCCGCCGGGCTGGTATTGGGAGGTGCTACCTTCCGGGGGCGTAGGTTGGTGAGGAGCCAGCCCGTCGTTGACCCGATCCTTGTTTGGTGGCGGTCGCATGGGCTAGTGACGGTGCCGAGACTTCCGGACACCGGAGAGGTGGTACGTCACCGTGTCAGCGAGGAGGACGAGCACGTCCGTCGCTACATGGTTGCGTTGGAGGGCAGGTTCGACAATACCTGGCAGGTTCTTCAGGGATCTCACTGGAGCTATGATCCTGTGATGGTTCCTTCTCTTTGGGTGTCCACCGCCTGCGTCGATACCCGTCGGGCGCTACGGTTCTAGCTGTATTAGCGATGCTATATGTATGATAGTATTCGAGGTGTATTAGTGATAATATTCGACGATGTATGGACGCAAGAGATGATGTAGTTTTGCTTATAATTGAATGCATGCTAATTTGAATACTACTTTATTTTACGATTTGGTTTTGCTTATTGAATGCTCAAATTGGAAAAGTACTCCTACTTTGAATGCTAAAATTGGAGAGCACTATGCAAGGCGTATGCATTTGATTAGTTAATAGCTTATAGGGTTTTTGTTTTTGCAGAAATCTAGGAGCCCCCTCCATCATCCCCGCCGTCGTCCCCGTCACCGACCCCCCTCCGACCTCGAGGTGAGACCAGCCAAATCTCCATGTCAATATGAGTCCTGTAAGATATTTTGAAATGTTTTTGCTCAAATTTTCGACCATTGAAATGTAATGGCCATCAAGTTTGAATGCTCATATGATGTAGATAAAAACATGTATATTTCCATTCCGGCAAATTTCAGGCGCTCGATATGTCCTTTTTTAGAAAGATAATTAAACGATATTTCGGGTTGACTTTAAGTCTGTCGAGTCTCCACCAAATATGAGAGGACGAAGAATCCCGACTATTGTCGTGGGGGTAGCTTCTCCTTCGTTCCCGTGTGCTAGACAATTTGGTGTAATGCACTCAGGAACGAAAGGAGCTACCATCACCGACGGTCGCAAATGTCAGAGAGGAATCAGTGAGGGAGAGTCTCCACCATATATATATGAGAGGACGAAGAATCCCGACTGTTGTCGTGGGGGTAGCTTCTCCTTCATTCCCGTGTGCTAGACAACTTGGTGTAATGCACTCGTGAATGAAAGGATGAGCTACCATCACCAACGGTCGAATATGTACACCACGTGAGCTGAGAGTTTACAAGAAAAGACTCGACAGACCGATAGTCAACCCGTGTTGAATAATAATGATTTAATTTAGGTTTTTTAATACATATATTTAATTGTACAAGTTTAATATTTGAATTATGAACATAAGAAATGTCGTACTCGGACGACGAAAGTTTCCTGGGGGAGTGCGACTGGTGCCACGACGGTCGAGGTCTGTGCGACAGGCCTCACCTGGACGAAGATCGGCGCTTCAGCATTAAGCTAGAGGAGACCTTCGATGTTGAAACGGTACGCAACGACGACAAGTGTTATTTTTTCGTAATTAAGCACGACTTCAACTATTTCAACGTGTAATTTTCATCTTTTACAATTCGACTAGCTTATCCCATGCCATGCAAGACGCTATGTCTTGGAGAGGATGGGTTTTGAAGACCATGAAAGAATGGAAACAAAGAAAATTCACCTAAGGACCCATCATGATATGGATTTTGAAGTAAATCTGTATAATTCTGAGAGCGTAACCCATTTTGGTTGCAAAAATTGGCAAGCACTTTGCAAGATGTATGATTTTGATGAGGGTATGCTTGTCACCATGGATCTTGGTGATCCTGACATCGACCAAGACAATATGGACATTTGGGTCCTAGTTGATACGTCTCCAATTCTACCGCTATGTGAGTTTCTCAAACATAGTTATTAACTAATTTATATTGTTCATTTCAAAATAGTTGATAGCTTATCCATGGTAATTACTTGGGAGTCTGTAATTAGTATAGGTATAGATAGATGGGTACACAGAAGTGTACCCAACGTTAAGCAACAGAGGCTCACAAGGGGCCCAGTTAACTGTGTGAACTGCCTAGTCAGCAGAGACTGACTGGTGGGGCAAGGGGCTGAGTCGCCTGCCTAGTCAACAGTCAACAGTTTGACCGTTGACTAGTCAAAGCTAATAGGTGGGTCCCACTAGTCAGTGAGACACTGAGTAAACATGTTTTATTTAAACCTAAGTAGTCTAATTAAACTGTGTGGCCATGCTGTCAGTGTCTTAATTAATTTACAGAATTAGTTTTAAACGAACCTAATTATCTACATGGGCCCACGTGTCAGGGGTGTTAGTGGGGTGGTTAGCGGGGCTAAATAGGCTGGCCTGACGGCCCGTGCCAACCTCGCAATTGCCCAAGGCAGAGGCGCGCCGGCGGTGGCACTCCGGCGAGGCGGGTTGCGACAGTGGTGGCCGGAAAATGGTCTCCGTCAACTGTTTGGACGACGGAGTAGTGCGTTCGAAAGAGGGCAGAATCGTGAGTCGTTTGGCGCCAGCGGGGGGGGGGGGGGGAGGGGTGCTAGGATGCCCGGAGCTGGCCGGAGCATCGACGGCAGCGGCGGCCGAAGCACGGGGGTCGGAGGATTCGAGCGCAGAGGCTCGGCCTCTAGCGGGACTAGTGGCTCCTAAACGAGGCCACGAGCACGGTGGCGTGCTCGCCATGCTCGGGAACGGACGACAGCGGCGGGGCGAGCTCATCTGCTGCGCCAGGAGCTCCGGCCTCGGCGGCACGGTGGCTAGAGACGAGAGAGAGAGGGGAAGGGCGCAACCGACGCGGCGGCTCACAGTGAGGACGGCGGGCTGGGCAGTGGGCTTAGAGAAGGCTTGAAGACGACGATCCTCGGCGGGGATCCACGGTGGCTGAAGGTGGAAGACGGAGCCGATCCCGTCGATGTAGGGCTCCGAGCTCGAGCCCGATGGCGTAGGCGATGTTGCGGACGTCGGCGGTTCTCCCCGACGTGATCTCAGGCGAGAGAGAGCACGGCAGCCGTGTCCATGGTGACAACACGGTGACGGATGCGCTCGGTGAGGGCGGAGAGGGCGAGGCAGAGAGCTGCAAGTGGGAGAGAAGGGGGAAGTGAGTGGGAGAGAGGATCGAGGGGGCACGGCTGGCCTTATCCTCTCGCCGGCGTCGTGGCAGTGTGGTGGGGGGTGAGCGGGTTCGACGGGAGCACAGGGTTCGGTCGGAGGAACAGAGCAGGGCAGGAAGACGATAGAGAGAAGGGGTGGGCTGGGCCTGCCTGTGGCCAGCTGGTCTAAGGCCCAGGGGGAGCAGGGGTTTTTCCTTTTTATTTGTTGTCTTTATGTTTTCAGTTTTTCTCTTTAAAACAAAGAATCTTAGTCTTCTAAAATATAAAAATAGTACCTAAATTAATTTTTTAAAGTAAGCTACTGCTACATTAAGTTTAGCATTTAAATAAAATGGTTTAGGATTTTTATTTTTTAAAGCATTTAAATAATTGTTTTTCCTGCTATTTTAATTATTTTAGGACATCTAAATACTTTATTAAATGTTGAATTCTTCACCAATATTCTTTATGGATTATTTGTCACATTTCGAACACTTCAGTTTTGCTATTTGAAAACTTTAATTGTTTGACATTATTTTTAAATTTGAATTTTGAACTGATTTGAACCAACGTGAGACTGCGCAACAGTAATAGTGGTGACATGGCAACATTAGCAATTGAGTACTGTAGCTTAATTATCCGGCCGTTACACTCCGGTAGCGGAGCTGGAGCGACCGGCGGCTGCGCTGCATTGGCCCGTGGCGGCGGCTTGGTGCAGAACGGAGAGGGCGCACGGATTGCCGCTGCGAGATCCCATTCGGGAGCGGCGAGGTCGGCAATCCACCCGTCCTGGATGCGATTGCTGCCGGCGATGACCAGAAGGGGTGGGGTGTGGCGAGACGGTGGCTCTGCCATCGGAGAAATCGAAGGGGTGGTGAGGGGGAGAGAGAGAGAGAGAGTGCGTGTGAATTGCCAAGTGTGGTGACGGTAAGGAGGGAGGAGAGTTATGAGACGTCCCGTCGTGTCCCGCGCTTCCCCACACGTGCAGGCGCTCGCCACGCGTGGCTCAAGAGAGTCTGGCTCGCCAAAATACGGCCGATTCGGCCGTTCCTCCGGGGCCAGGCCAAGACCTATTTTGAGGTTCATGCGGGCCAGGTTTTAGATACAACCCAGACAACCAAATGGGCCAAAAACTGCCAGCACGGGCCTGGCTCGACTTAATGTAGCCTACCAAACGCATCCCTAGTGTTTTGATCCCTTCATGGATCTTCATATCCACGGATAGATGGGCCCAATGGGTATGGGCATCGGTAGCATTTGTGAGCCATGGATACTTTCATGGGTGGGCAATGGACAGGCTCATGGATATGAGTATGGATCTGGATCAGCTCAGCCCGTCCAAACCCGCCAGAGGTACGGTTACCCTTCCATTATCAGTTTAAGTAGGTAGTCACGCTCTAATGTGTTCAGAAGCCATGAGTTCGTGTCCTTTGGCATGGATCAATCGACGTTTCCGGCTATTGGAGGAATTGAGTTGCTAGCTTCTCTCTGCGTGCTAGGCTCCTGGAGAAATAAATCAAGGAGCTCTCTTTACTAGCCCTGTTTACTAGCTTCGTTTCAGGTATGTACTGTTTTTTACTGTTTGGCCGGGCCAACAATTGGTCAGCAAGCTTACTCCAATGCGCCCCAATCCTGCTCCGCCCGCCTCGTCTCGCCTCAGAGAGGAGGAAGAGTTGCTCTTCCATGGCTCGCAGAGGAGCCGTCGCCCCCGCCGCCACGATGGAGATGGAGTACCTGGACTGGAAGAAGTGCGCGCCCGTGCTCTACGACCTCGTCATGTCCCAGCCGCTCGAGTTGCCCTCTCTCACCTTCCAGTGGCTCCTCTCAGAGTCGCCAGCCTCCACCCGCTCCCACAGCCTCGTCCTCGGCACCCACACCTCCGATAACTCCCCCAACCACCTCATGCTCGTCGACCCGTGCTCTAGCTCCTGCCGCGCCTGGCCGTGGCGGCTGCCGCCGAGGGCCGCGCCGCCCCGTCCGTGTCAATCGGTCACTCAGCTCCGCATAAGGGCGAGGTCAACAGCGCCGGGTGCATGTCTACCGCCTTGGGGAGGACGGCGATCTCAAGGCCGGGAATCGAGCCCCAGTTCTAGATGCGCAACAGGTGTTTGAGGTAATATCCGAACAGATGCTCCAGTGCTTTGAATACTATATGCTGTGATGTTATTAGCTACGTTTGAATGAGAATTAATTAATACTACCGCCTTCATAAGACATCCAGGACCGCACCATGAAAGAGCGGGAGATGCCGAGCTACATCAGGATGCTGTTCCCTCTGACGCCTCTCGCGTCTCTCTTTTCTGCCCTTGCTTCGATTCGATTCGATTTGGCTGTTGCGTTGTTGTTACTCATGAAGGTCCGATTTGCTTTACTTCCTGATACGGTCACGCGGGTCGCTGTTAAGGCCTCGAGCTGGCTGCGACCAAGCACGGCCTCTAGCTCGCCCTGCACCGCGATTGCAGTCGCGCGGCTGATGACCACGGGCTGCTCCACGCACGGACGACAAGCACGGCATCCGCGATCAAGGTGCTCTTGCCCCTCTTCTCTTCCCGGTGGCTCTATCCATCCCCCCCCCCCCCCCCCCCCCCGTTTGATTCGTCTGTCATTCCATATCGTTAGTTGCTAATTGGAGTAACTCTATTGGTTAGAATTATTTAGATGTAGCGTTTCGGATTTGCAGTGCGTAATAATCCTGTCGAAGGCATGCTATTGTGTTTCTTCAAGTTCCCACTATGATTTTAAATTGGGGCTAAGCGAGTGAAGAGATTTAGGTTCGTTATGTTCTCACAATTGCTAGGGCTTTCAGGCTAGACGGACATTTCTATGCAACATGGCAATGTGAGAGTTTTCCTACTTCTTATGTTTAGTTCCTGAATCTCAATAAAATAAAACTATAAAAATCCTGAGCTACCTCTACACTCACAGAGCTTACAAGTTGGCATAATTAGGATGAACACACATCTTTACCTTATCAGCGTGACCCCCAAACAGGAAGTAGCTTCGCATCTAATGAGAAGTGATACGCGCAACCTTGTTTTATGCTTGCTCGAACTGAAGAGATCTCTCGGAAGATAAATGTTGTGTAAAATGCACATGGAACTCAATATAGAACAAAGTAATGATAGTTAACCACTTAATTAGCAGTGAAAAAACAGTCTACACTGTACTGAAATATAAAGGTTTAACCACTTAATTAGCAGTAAAAAACAGTCTACGCTGTACTGAATATAAAGGTGGGAACCTGGATGGCTGTACCTTTTTCACGATGATCATCTGGCATACTTCTTTGAAGAGAACAAACTAAGGAACCAATAGAGCTACCACATAAAACAGTGAAAGAAAATAGGAAAAAAATAATCTAGGATGTGATCCTGACATGGCCATCAGACATTGTGGCGATGTTGACAGTTTCTTTGACAACATATGTTTGGTTTGTTTCCACTACAAGGCAAAGCAAGGGAAAAGAACAGGTAAATCTTGTGTGGCTGTGTGATGCATTTCTTGTTGGTATACGACTACGACGGTACCGAATATTATTTATACCTTTCTGAATCTTGTAGCATAGCAGAAACATGCTTTTGTGCTATTGAATAATGCCTCTATTAGTTTTGATGGATTTAGTGATGATTCGTTGATTACGGTAGTGGGGATTTGGAGAGAATCAAGAAGTTGCCACATGAACTGTCATTTATCTCTCTAACTTCCATTTAGTAAAATTTCTATTTCTGATGTTCTACTCTTTCTGAATTTTTATGTGGTGCATTGTGAAGATCCTTCTTTGCTGCAGGAGAACCTGAGATGCAACATCAACGTGGTGGTCATATATCAGAAAGGCAAGTTCTTATGAATGAAAGGTACCATACCAATACCTTGATTCCCATTGGGCTGCAAATCTGCTGCTTTTGTGTTCCTCCAGTCAGTGTGAATGGCTGTTTGTAGGTCAAGATCTCCGGCAGCAGGCCAACGGGCACCATCTCGAGCCATCGGTACGTGTACGCCGCATACTGTCTTGCCTTTTGATTGCATAATCTTGCCATTTGGTTTTCTGTTGATTGTCTGAATGAAATGGTGGCCATTAATGTGTGTACCATTTGAACCAGCAACCATGAAAATGATTGAGTTGCTTACTACATGTCATGTTATATGCACTGGTTTTCAGATCATGGTGTGGAGCTTGAGGTAGCTTAATTTAAAACCATTTATTTGATGTTTTGACCAGTCATGAGTAAGGGCAACTTGTCGTGTTTCAAGTTTATGACAGAAATAATTTGTATATTGCACACACATGCCTGGTTCAAATATGAGGTGTATGATAGAGTAACGTAGTCTAATTCATTACATACTTGTATTGGATGATTTATTTGTTAGACAATTTGCTCTGCTCCTGAAATGTCACTATGTTTGGGAGTTATATCATAGCTTAGTATAATTCGTTCCATACTTGTATATATGGGTGATTTATTTGCTGTACAATTTGCTCTGCTCCTGAAAAAATAGGACTAGCAGCAGCACCAATCGTTTGCTTGAACCAAGTGTTATGCTGCCATTACAAATAATCTGAAGAGACAATGCTTATAGATTCTGCTCATTTGTTGTACAATCTTATTCTGCAGAACCTGCATGAGAGACAAGAAACACAAGGTCCATTATGAGGTGAGGGTTCTGCTGTCCCAATTTTTCTTCCAGTTTATGATCCGGTTTCTTCCTATCTTGAAGATGATCGACTGTTGCTTGCTTTTCTCTTCCTCCCATGGTTCACTGATGGGGCTGTAGTCTGTACTAGGATTGAAGTAGGAAGCTGCCAGAGGTGTGTAATTCATGTACGGTGAGTGCTTTGCTTGGATCAATTGTATGTACCCCCTGAGTTTTTAGATTCATAGCAGTTGACTGATCTTAATGTGGGTGTGCTATTTTAGTTATAAATGTTCTTTTCCTGATGTACATGAATGGTACTTTCTGGTTTGGCAATGAATAATTTGTTTGGTCTTTTGATAAGAGGTGTACGAATGTGATTTAAAAGAGTGCTATTATTTGTGAAATTGGTATGTTGATAAAGCTCACAAGAAATCTTAAAGAGAGATGGACCTGAAGAGAAGATTTGAGCAAAGCATGAAAAATGTCTCGTATTTGTACTGTCAACACTTTAACAACTACGACAACTTGATTAGTGCGCACAGTAACATATTGGTCATGATCTGGACATCTCCATCGACCAAATATATATTGTTAGCTTATTATTTCTGTGAAATTACACTAGCCAAAATGCACTAGCTCTTCTAAGTGTCAAGTACATAGTTTTTTAGGCTGGTAACCCTTTTGAGGATAATTGTCATAGTGTCATAGTGATACGTGTAATAGAAAAGGTTACGTTAGATCCAAAAAATACCACCTCATCTGTGCTGCCGGCCTTCTTGCTAAACTAAGCATATTGTTATACCGACACTTAACAAATACAACAACTTGATTAGTGCGCACAATCCCGCCTAAGAGGCGCCACCAGGTGGCGCCCCAGCTACTAGTAGAGTAGTAACATGCCCATGTTACTACCTCTATAGTGGGGAGTAACATATGTGTGGTAACATGCAATACTTCATTTATTAGGGTATAGACTCATCTTGCCTAGATATGCGTGATGTTACTCATACTAGTAGTAACTAGCTATGTTAACACATGCCTCTTTTTTTTCATTTATTGCTTGCCACATCATCTATTTTATCTAGATATGTGTGATGTTACTATCTATGGTACTCCCACTATGGGTAGTCTAAGGCTAGTCATAATGGGAGTAACTTAGCAAGTAACATAGCGCACTCCGAGAAATTTTTGCTTATGTGGCATGTAGTTAATGAGAAGTGGTAACATAGCGCTTTCCAAGACAAGATGAGTCTACAAGCTAATTAATGAAGTCCTCTATGACACTACTACTATATTACTTTGCACTATGAAGGTAGTAACTTAGACTAGTGTTATATGCATGACACTAGCTAGTATAAGTTACTCCCCACTATGACCAGCCTAAGGGGTAAAAACAAGCAGAGTTCTAGGTGGGGTGGGGGGGGGGGGGGGGGGGGGTAGTACGGAACACTAAGGGTAAAAACAAGCAGAGTTCTATGGGGGGGGGGACAAGCAGAGATGATAGGCATCAAAAATGCATCTTGAAGGTGAGTGCAAGTGAAGAATGTACTACAATTTTTTTGTTCTCAGAAGTTCATATATTTTACAATTTTCAAGTTAGAGAAATAAAACATCAATAGATGACTTGTAAATATATTTGTCATCAAAATCCCCATCGGGGAATAAGTTGTTAAGTATCCAAAAATGTTTATTGTTTTACTTAACCACAATATTCCTTGGATTGTACCAATACTTTCTCGATGAGATTTGCTTGAAAATTATTTCAACGATATTTGAAGTGTGGGTGTGTTTGTGAGTTTCTGGTGTGGAGGATAAGTGTTTTGTACGTAGCCAACATGTAGAAATTTAGAGAGAAAAACATTGATACATGAGTTATAGTAATTAATGTGCCCGGTAAAAATCCCTGACGCAGAGAGTTCTAAATTTTTTACTACGCCACATTCATTATTGTGTACAGGCCCGTCGAGGGGCATGTGCTACAGGTGCGATTGCACAGGGCCCCCAAAATCATGGGCCCCTGATTGGGGATACAAAACTAAGTAAATCAGCTCTATGGTGAGAAAACCCAAGAAGCTAGAGCCCACCGGTTTATTTTTTTTAATCTCCAACGCAGCACACGCACGTAAAATCTTCTCTGTCTCAACGTAAAAGGAAATAAAACATTTTATCTTCCTCCGTTCACGCTCCATCGGAACGACAAAGATCAAGGGCTCGACCCGGCCTGCCGCACCCCTTGCCAGGCTTCTGCGCCCCATCCCAGCCACTCTCCTGTCTTCTCTGCAACAGCCTCCCCTTCCAGCCAGCGACTCGGTCTCCTCCACTCTGACCCAACTTTTCCCAAATTCCCATCTTGCGGAATCCCCTGGAGTGGTAGCTTTGCCGCCGAGTTCTTGTTCCCCAAGCCAGTTAACCTCTCTGATATCGACGCTCTCCATCCTATCCCTTGTTGCGTAATGTTATTTCTTTCTTGATGTTCCCTTTCTATAATTATGCATTTTTTGTGTTTGTGATTTATGCTGATTACTTGCAACGGAGTGTATATTGTGAGTTTATACCATGGAGGGAATTTGTTTGCGAGGTGTTTGTGAGAATGCTTGAATGGTGAAATTGTTCTTTTTTGTATTCTATAGAAATTGACAGTCGAAACTCGATCTCACATGATGTGTGATTTGCTGACCACGTTTGACAAGTCCAACCCCTAACTAATGCACTATATAACTAACCGCCGTCGGCATTAGTCAAACACTGGAGTAGGGAGCACTATGCACCCCGCGCGCCTGGCAGCCCCCCTCGAATTCAAATAGTTCATTAGTTATCCGAATTTAGGATTTTGTTTTGCATTTCGCACCGGGGCCCCAAATTCCTAGAGACGGCCCTGATTGTGTACATATGTTTTCTCCAGGTAATATTATCTTGATACACCTTTTGTGGTTATTTGCAGTGTGTCGACTTGCATAATTAATGTTGAGGGTTTGCCTAGAAGAATGATGTCAGTTTACAAAGGGAAGAATGATGTTTTTGTACAAAATGAAGGCCTAGCCGTATTTTACCGAGGGAATGATAATGTTTCAAATAGATTGGTGCGTTGTTTCATAAATATGTGCTGACCAGGCTGAAAGTTCAAGTTGTGTGTTAGACCTTCATATGTTGTTCACTATATGAATTCAAACTGTCGTTCATGATTATGGCCCTATGATATTAACATATACTGCTCATGGTGGTGCCGACAAAATACTACCACATATACTAGAGATATTTCATCATACGAGACCGATTGCTGGGCAGAGAACTCACATGAGATAAATACCTTTTGTGCCCAATTGCTTCCTATCAGGTATTTGAAAAACTATTTTCATGTGTATATAAATGACATCTGCAGTGTAAATACGGTTGGAACTTTGCTGCCATATTAAGTTCTAACATTCATGTGTTTTTTTTTTAAATGGAGGAGGACCCCTGGCCTCTGCATCTGGATGATGCATGCAGCCACTTTATTAATTATTCACACAAGACCTTACAAAGTCATACAACAATAAGACTGAAGCCACCGTCTAGGCAACAAAAGTGTCGCTACTCCTATCCAATTGATGAAGTGATGCTGATAGTCTGGGCCTAGTACCAAACAGACCTCGCAGCCAAACCTAACATCTAAGACCTGAGGTCCCAACCAGGACGCCTGCCGGATATGGGCACCCACCAGTCCGGCGTGCTCCTCAACCAGGACGCCTGCCGGGTATGAGGCCGCCGCAGCCACATGCCATCAATCCATCTTCAGAGCTGTACTACTGCATGAACGTTGCCCGGTCTAGCCACCGCCGTCGCCACCACGACGCCAGACAGCATCGACCTCCTGCGTGAGTCCATCATCGCACATCAGATGCCTAATCTCCAGAGCGCCATGCCATCGAGATCTGACACCATCAATGTGTGTGATGAAGCACCACTCCTCCTCTTGTCACCTCCAGCCATCACTTGCTCCAAAACGATGGCCCCATGAGGGAAAGCGCTACTAAGAACGACATCATCGTCCGATCCGGGAGACCCAGATCTAGGGTTACCCCCGGAGCATCTCGAGCCTGATGACGTCAACTGCAACAACGATGCCTCGACAAGGAAACGACATCAAAGACGCCGCCATCCTCCGCCATGACCGTAGTCGGCGGGATTTTCATCAACAGTTGCGCCATCGGGCGTACGCCGTTGGCCTCGCTGGTTCCTTCGACCGTAGCAAACTCCAAAATGATGCCCTGAAGACGGACTACAGCGCAAGAACACCGCCATCGCTCAACCCCATGGAGATCTAGGGTTTTTCTCGGAGTTGCCCGGGTTGTCAAGGATCCCGCAGATTCGTCCAGCTGCCGACGTGTCGCACTCGCCATCCCGCCGACCGTGACCCGGAGACCAAGCTCACGCCTAAGCCCATATCCGGCCGCGCCGCCGCCGATCTGGTCACGCCGCCGCCGCCCTTGGTGACCGTGGCGCCCCAGATCTTGAAGCCGCTTGCCATGGGGAATGGGATCGCCGGAGCGCCACCAGCCCCCGTCGTGACGTCCGGCTGCACGTCACGCTCCAGCCCGGGGGCGCCAGCCCGCGCCTGCTCCTCACGAGCGGGAGGGTACGTAGTCCCTGCAGCCGCCGGCGACGGCAAGGCTTTGCCTGGCCGCGCCCTCGGGCAACGGCGAGGGAGGAGGAAGACGAGAGGGGGAGTCGGGGGCGACGGGATCTGGGGGCCTCCCAGCCGCCGCACGGGGGCGACACGGGAGGGACGAGAGAGGACGGGAGAGAACATTCATGTGTGGTGAATCTAGATTGAGCGTCTCATTATTTTTGTCAAATTAACATGATACACTTTATTTAATCCATTAAACTCCCTTTATCCGATGTTGTATTTATTCTTTCCTGGACAGAAAATATCAATTTGATAGTAACGACACTGATACCATTGAAGGAGTGACACTAAAACCATTAAACAATGTGATAGAGTAAACTACCATAGCTTTCCCATCTTTGGTCACTTCCTCCAAGAGAACTATAGAGAACACGACCAAGACAAATAAATTTATCTAAAGAACAGCTACTATTGGACATCAGCAAAGCAATGCCTATTGTTGTTTGTCGTTGTTCTACAGGTTACTCATGTTTTAGATAGCTTGACTTATGTGTTAGTTCTCATATTGAACAGGGAATAGGGTAGACGCTCACTTTCAAATTTGATCTAAACTTTTTTGATCCCCACTTACAGAAAACATAAATAAAAAAATCTACGAGAATTCTCAATACATTTCATTAGTTCACTATGAATCATTAAATATTTCTTGGGCTTCCCATGAGTACAATAAAAAAATTCACGAAGGTCAAAGCCAAATAAACTGAAGCAAATTTCAAGCGTGAGAAGTCCATTTTCCGTAGCATCTGCATTAATTTATTCTCACTGAAACTGTATCTTCAGGTTTAATGCCCATGCACATCATTTTATTAAAGTTTTTAATTACTAAAAATCATATTCGCAAAAAAGTTAAAAGACAATTAAAACAAGTTGTACCACTTCATGATAATTGAAAATAGAACTTAACAGAACAATAAGATAAAGATATAGAAAACAAACTTCTCTTACAATGAGAATCATAGTAACCTAATACACCATTGTAATTTCATAATCAATTTAACAGAGGATAAAGATGATGCTCGCGCATCAAACATGCCTAAGATAAAACTATGTTTGTAAATGGCTCATATTTGTGAATGTGATCATGTTTGGTTCCAACTTTCTTTAGGAAAATTAGATAATATGTTCTCATGATACAACTTAAAATTCTACAATGTTGGTAAAAAGCAAGAACAAACAAGCATCTTTTAACACATTCATTCTTTTATTATTTATTCAAACAAACCATATAGATGTAACATAACAATAGGATACCAAAATTTTACTAAATTAAAGTAATACGTCAAACTTGCACAGTGTTAGAAAATTTACATAATCCTACATGAAATCAGTGACAACTATTAAATTTGGGTTGAAAGAACAAAAAATACAATGCACCATGATAAAGATTATGGAAAAATGATATAGATATGATTCGCAAAATGCGGTTGACATATAAAATAGAGTTAGTACTGCATGCATAATTAGAAGGTAAATGATAAATGGATACCATATATATTAGAAATAAATAAAATCCAAGCACGCTTTTGATAAAACCATGTTATCAACAGTATTATATTTGTAAATTTATCAAATTTGGTTCCAATTTTTAATAAAAAGTTCAGTAATATGTTCTCATTTTTCAACCTTTTAAAACTCTAGCCCGCACATCAAGCGGGCCACTTTGCTAGTTGAGAAAACAACAACCTGCTTCAACGTGACCGAACCTCAGTGTGGCTGCATGTTTGCGTGCATGACAGGCTTCATGTACATGACATGAGGAAAGGATTAACAGCCCGGAGATGTCATGAGAATTACGACAACAATATGATGTAACTGGTTTTACACAAATCCTCAAAAAAACTGGTTTTATACAAAACAGGGTACTAGCTCACAAGCGATTTCACTAAATTACAGATGAGTGTTGCGTGGGCCTGCCTTCTGTAACTCAAACTAGCTAGCTAGCGATGCATGGCGCTGAGTAGTGGAGTTAGCACTGATTCGGTGCTGCACGTTGGGATGGTGGTCCGAACTTCCTCCGGCGTGACAACAACGAGGCAGCAGCGAACAACGAGGCGGTCGTCCTGCGTGGGCCATGTCCCAGTGTACTTCAGATGGTAGTAGAAGTCATCGTTGTCACGGTCAAACGTGTGCCTCGTCTTCTGGGACTCCAAGTTCACCAGCCCCTCGAACTCGAAGCTGAACTCCGCCGTCGTCGGTGTCATCTCGTCCCCCTTGCTTGCGAAGACGAGCCACAGGATACCCGATTGGAGCCATCTTGGGCAGAATTTGAGGTACCATGTGCTCCCCCCAACAGCGAAGTGCGTGGAGTAGATGCACTCCCCGTTCCTCAGCGTCGCGCTGAGCTTGGAGACACTGCACACGGTGAGCGTGTGGGACCCAACCATGGCAACTTTCGGTGGCTCCAAGACGGCGTTGGATTTGCACAAGCTTTCAAAGAGGCACCGCCGCTTTGTTGCCTGCTGCATCTTCTTCAGAGTGCATCTGACGATGAATTTGTCGTAGCGGGCAGACACGCACGACGACGCCTCCAGCTCCCTCCTCCTCACGCACAGGATAAAGCTACCCATGTTTTGTTTACCTATCGTGTCCCGGCTGCTCTCCTTGTGGAAGACGGTGTGCTCTCCGGTCTCGTCGAGGATTTCAAGGGTGATGTGGGTGCCGGCATACGATTTGAGGCCATGCAGCATGAAGTTGATGACGACCGAGACGACCAAGGTGTCCGCTAGGCCGTTCTCGTCGAAATCCATCGACTGCACGTGTATGTCCCACAAGAGGTCACGGAAGAGGAGGTTGTCCACAGTCAGCCGGTCAGGTGATCGCAGCAGCTTGGAGTACCCGCGGACCGGCACGGAGAGCGTCACCGGCGCCGATCGGCTCGTGGTAGAACCCATTGACCACGTACCAAGCTATCAGGCAATCAAGTACACCCGCGCACGCGTATATGTAGGACGGCCGGGGAGGGAGTCTTGATCGTGTCCGGAGTGGAGTCTTCCACGATACAAACCCGGCAAGTTGTAGGAAGACGCAACCGGAGTGGGATTCGGATCACGTCCTTTTAGCCACGCTGAGCTGTACTATACTATAGAGTACAGTAGATTTTACCATGCATGCTTTTGTCATGCATGATTGGAGCGACTGGGACTACCCAAATTGTATATTATTCATTCAGGCATTTGGAGGACACGTAAGTTGGTTGGTCATGCAAAGATGATCTTCATATCATCTAACCGTCAAAAACAAAGAGATAATCTTCATCTAGCTGGGTCATCATTAGCAAGGGTGCCTGCTCCGTTTTTAATCATCTCACGCGTCCCTGCATCCTCACCACCACAGCGTACACTTTTCTCCTGCGCAATTGGTACCAAAAAATCACTGAGCAAAGCTGAAAGAACTTCCCCTCAGGGCGGATCCGGTCAGTTGGTCGACCTGGGTGCAAGAAAACTTCTCGCCTCAGACAGATCGCACCATAGCTAGACAAGACTGGTGCCGTCGTTTGCGGCTAGAACCCAAACCGGAGGGGGCGCGGAGAAGGAACTACCCGGAGTTGACCGAAGTAGTTCTCAATGGCCTTGACCAAACTTCAAATATCTGCTTTTTATGTGTCCCCCGTGTCGTTTTCTTTCTTTTTGCGCCCAACCCAAACCCTACTGTCCCCATCGCTAGTCACCCTCCCTCTTCCCCCGCTTTGCCGTCACCAGAGAGACTGCCGGCAAAGTCCGTGCACGTCTCATGGAGGGCGGCGGCGGGCTGTTCCCATGGCATTTTGGTGGCATGTGGCACGGTGGCCACAGGGTGCTGGTGGTGCGGGCCATGGTCGTCTCCGGGGGCGTCGGCCTCGCCTGCAACAACGAAGGAGGTCATCATCATGGTGAGCGCGTTTGTCGGTGCGCAAGCCTGGGTGCTCGCAGATCTGACATTCATCTGGATCTGGCGGCCCAGGGTTTGCACTAGTACGAAACCCCCCATATTAGCAGCGTTCTTTATGGCTTTCTAGCAGCGTTCGGGGGCGCGCTGCTAGTATGACGGCAATGGTAATATACTACTAACGAAGCCCGCGTCGAATGTTGCTAGTGTGTATTTCTCCAACATCATGCAATATTGCATGCTGCTAGAAGTTTAAATAATATTAGTGCGCCTGCTGTACATGAGCGCTCTAAACAGTGAGGAAACCTTGTACCGTTTGTCGTTACATGAATGCAGCTGGCAGATTTTGCCCGAAAAAAAAATCATTTTTGCGAATTAATAGCATGGATCCAAATTTACCACATAGTTCCTACACATAACTGATTTTAGTGCCCTAATTTTGCTACCATGGTATCATTGTGAGCAAACACTAGAAGAAAACAGGGATTTGGTTCGGGCCTGGCCAGCCCATTAGTCCCGGTTCTGCACGAACCGGGACCCATGGGGGGCATTCGTCCCGGTTCATAAGCCCAGTGGGCCGGCCGGGCCTCGTGGGCATTGACCCCGGTTCGTCTGGACCCATTTGTCTCGGTTCTTGGCACGAACCGGGACCAATGGGCTGCCTCCTGGCCCACAGCCATTGGTCCCGGTTCTTGACTAGAACTGGGACAAAAGGGGGAGATTTAGTCCCGGTTCCAGCCACGAACCGGGCATGTTGTGCCTGACAAAGGATTTGAGAAGCTACTGAAAATATTGAAGAAGAAGCTTCCAAAGGATAACGAATTGCCCGACAGTATGTACGCAGCAAAGAAGGTCGTATTCCCTCTAGGATTGGAGGTGCAGAAGATACATGCAGGCCCTAATGACTGCATCCTCTACCGCGGTGCGTACGAGGATTTGAACGCATGCCCAGTATGAGGTGTATTGCGGTATAAGATCAGACGAGAGGACCCTGGTGATGTTGACGGCGAGCCCCGCAGGAAGAGGGTTACTGCGAAGGTGATGTGGTATGCTCCTATAATACCATGGTTGAAACGACTGTTTAGAAATAAAGAGCATGCCAAGTTGATGCGATGGCACAGTGAGGACCGTAAGAAAGACAGGAAGTTGAGAGCACCCACTGACGGGTCGCAGTGGAGAAAAATCGAGAGACAGTACTGGGCGGAGTTTGCAGGTGACCCAAGGAACGTATGGTTTGGTTTAAGCGCGGATGGCATTAATCCTTTCGGGGAGCAGAGCAGCAATCACAGCACCTGGCCCGTGACTCTATGTCTGTATAACCTTCCTCCTTGGATGTGCATGAAGCGGAAGTTCATTATGATGCCAGTTCTCATCCAAGGCCCTAAGCAACCCGGCAACGACATTGATGTGTACCAAAGGCCATTAGTTGAAGAACTTTTACAGCTGTGGAATGGAAACGGTGTACGTGTGTGGGATGAGCACAAATAGGAGGAATTTAACCTACACGTGTTGCTGTTTGTAACCATCAACGATTGGGCCACTCTCGGTAACCTTTCAGGACAGATAAACAAGGGATACCATGCATGCACGCACTGTTTAGCTGACACCAAAAGTATATACCTGGACAAATGCAGGAAGAATGTGTACCTGGGACATCGTCGATTTCTGCCGACCAACCATCAATGTCGAAAGAAAGGCAAGCATTTCAAAGGCGAGGCAGATCACCGGAAGAAGCCCGCCATGCGTACCGGTGATCACGTACTTGCTAAGGTCAATGATTTACACGTAATCTTTGGAAAGGGTCCCGGCAGACTAGTTGTTCCGAATGACGATGAGGGACGCGCACCCATGTGGAAGAAGAAATCTATATTTTGGGACCTCGCCAACTGGAAAGACCTAGAGGTCCGCTCTTCAATCGACGTGATGCACGTGACGAAGAACCTTTGCGTGAACCTGCTAGGCTTCTTGGGCGTGTATGGGAAGACAAAAGATACAGCTGAGGTAGGGGAGGAGCTGCAAGGTTTGCATGAAAAAGACGGCATGCCTCCAAAGTAGTATGAAGGTCCTGCCAGCTACGCTCTTACCAAATAAAAGAAGGAAATCTTCTTTGAATGACTGCTTAGTATGAAGGTCCCGACGGGATTCTCGTCGAATATAAAGGGAATAATAAATATGCCAGAGAAAAATTTCCAGAACTTAAAGTCTCAGGACTGCCACGTGATTATGACGCAACTGCTTCTGGTTGTATTGAGGGGGCTTCTACCGGAAAACGTCCGATTAGCCATTGTGAAGCTATGTGCATTCCTCAATGCATTCTCTCAGAAGGTGATCGATCCGGAAATCATACCAAGGCTAAGGAGTGATGTGGCGCAATGTATTTTCAGTTTCGAGCTAGTGTTCCCACCATCCTTCTTCAATATCATGACGCACGTTCTAGTTCATCTAGTCGACGAGATTGTCATTCTGGGGCCCGTATTTCTACACAATATGTACCCCTTTCAGAGGTTCATGGTTGTCCTAAAGAAATATGTCCGCAACCGCGCTAGGCCAGAAGGAAGCATCTCCATGGGCCATCAAACAGAGGATGTCATTGGGTTTTTAATTGACTTCATTCCTGGCCTTAAGAAGATAGGTCTCCCTAAATCGTGGTATGAGGGGAGACTGACTGGAAAAGGCACGCTTGGAGGGGACTCAATAATATGCAGGGACGGGCATTCTTGGTCTCAGGCACACTACACAGTCCTATAGAACTCTACCTTGGTGACCCCGTATGTCGATGAACACAAGAACAGTCTGCGCTCCAAACACCCGGAGTAGTGTGACGACTGGATTACATGCCCACACACCAGGACTTTCAGCAGTTGGTTGGAAACACGTCTCAGAGGTGACAACACTGTTTGTGATGAGCTGTACTCGTTGTCCAGGGGACCATCTTCGACTGTATTGACTTACAAAGGATATGAGATAAATGGGAATACATTTTACACGATCGCCCAAGATCCAAAGAGCACCAACCAAAACAACGGTGTCCGCTTTGATGCAGCAACCAAGAGGGGGGACACATATTATGGTTACATTATGGACATATGGGAACTTGACTATGGACATGATTTTAAGGTCCCTTTGTTTAAGTGCAAATGGGTCAATCTGCCAGGAGGCGGGGTACAAGTAGACCCACAGTACGGAATGAAAACAGTGGATCTGAACAATCTTGGGTACACTGACGAACCGTTCGTCCTAGCCAATGATGTGGCATAGGTTATCTATGTGAAGGACATGTCTACCAAACCGAGAAAAAGAAAAGATATGGAAGCGAATACATCATACGATGAGCCAAAGCGCCACATAGTTCTTTCAAGAAAAAGGGACATCGTGGGAGTGGAGGGCAACACAGACATGTCCGAAGGTTATGAAAAGTTTTTAATTACTAAAAATCATATTCGCAAAAAAGTTAAAAGACAATTAAAACAAGTTGTACCACTTCATGATAATTGAAAATAGAACTTAACAGAACAATAAGATAAAGATATAGAAAACAAACTTCTTTTACAATGAGAATCATAGTAACCTAATACACCATTGTAATTTCATAATCAATTTAACAGAGGATAAAGATGATGCTCGCGCATCAAACATGCCTAAGATAAAACTATGTTTGTAAATGGCTCATATTTGTGAATGTGATCATGTTTGGTTCCAACTTTCTTTAGGAAAATTAGATAATATGTTCTCATGATACAACTTAAAATTCTACAATGTTGGTAAAAAGCAAGAACAAACAAGCATCTTTTAACACATTCATTCTTTTATTATTTATTCAAACAAACCATATAGATGTAACATAACAATAGGATACCAAAATTTTACTAAATTAAAGTAATATGTCAAACTTGCACAGTGTTAGAAAATTTACATAATCCTACATAGATTCAGTGACAACTATTAAATTTGGTTTGAAAGAACAAAAAATACAATGCACCATGATGAAGATTATGGAAAAATGATATAGATATGATTCACAAAATGCGGTTGACATATAAAATAGAGTTAGTACTGCATGCATAATTAGAAGGTAAATGATAAATGGATACCATATATATTAGAAATAAATAAAATCCAACCACGCTTTTGATAAAACCATGTTATCAACAGTATTATATTTGTAAATTTATCAAATTTGGTTCCAATTTTTAATAAAAAGTTAAGTAATATGTTCTCATTTTTCAACCTTTTAAAACTCTAGCCCGCACATCAAGCGGGCCACTTTGCTAGTTGAGAAAACAACAACCTGCTTCAACGTGACCGAACCTCAGTGTGGCTGCATGTTTGCGTGCATGACAGGCTTCATGTACATGACATGAGGAAAGGATTAACAGCCCGGAGATGTCATGAGAATTACGACAACAATATGATGTAACTGGTTTTACACAAATCCTCAAAAAAACTGGTTTTATTCAAAACAGGGTACTAGCTCACAAGCTATTTCACTAAATTACAGATGAGTGTTGCGTGGGCCTGCCTTCTGTAACTCAAACTAGCTAGCTAGCGATGCATGGCGCTGAGCAGTGGAGTTAGCACTGATTCGGTGCTGCACGTTGGGATGGTGGTCCGAACTTCCTCCGGCGTGACAACAACGAGGCAGCAGCGAACAATGAGGCGGTCGTCCTGCGTGGGCCATGTTCCAGTGTACTTCAGATGGTAGTAGAAGTCATCGTTGTCACGGTCAAACGTGTGCCTCGTCTTCTGGGACTCCAAGTTCACCAGCCCCTCGAACTCAAAGCTGAACTCCGCCGTCGTCGGTGTCATCTCGTCCCCCTTGCTTGCGAAGACGAGCCACAGGATACCCGATTGGAGCCATCTTGGGCAGAATTTGAGGTACCATGTGCTCCCCCCAACAGCGAAGTGCGTGGAGTAGATGCACTCCCCGTTCCTCAGCGTCGCGCTGAGCTTGGAGACACTGCACACGGTGAGCGTGTGGGACCCAACCATGGCAACTTTCGGTGGCTCCAAGACGGCGTTGGATTTGCACAAGCTTCCAAAGAGGCACCGCCGCTTTGTTGCCTGCTGCATCTTCTTCAGAGTGCATCTGACGGTGAATTTGTCGTAGCGGGTAGACACGCACGACGACGCCTCCAGCTCCCTCCTCCTCACGCACAGGATAAAGCTACCCATGTTTTGTTTACCTATCATGTCCCGGCTGCTCTCCTTGTGGAAGACGGTGTGCTCTCCGGTCTCGTCGAGGATTTCAAGGATGATGTGGGTGCCGGCATACGATTTGAAGCCATGCAGCATGAAGTTGATGACGACCGAGACGACCAAGGTGTCCGCTAGGCCGTTCTCGTCGAAATCCATCGACTGCACGTGTATGTCCCACAAGAGGTCACGGAAGAGGAGGTTGTCCACAGTCAGCCGGTCAGGTGATCGCAGCAGCTTGGAGTACCCGCGGACCGGCACGGAGAGCGTCACCGGCGCCGATCGGCTCGTGGTAGAACCCATTGACCACGTACCAAGCTATCAGGCAATCAAGTATACCCGCGCACGCGTATATGTAGGACGGCCGGGGAGGGGGTCTTCATCGTGTCCGGAGTGGAGTCTTCCACGATACAAACCCGGCAAGTTGTAGGAAGACGCAACCGGAGTGGGATTCGGATCACGTCCTTTTAGCCACGCTGAGCTGTACTATACTATAGAGTACAGTAGATTATACCATGCATGCTTTTGTCATGCATGATTGGAGCGACTGGGACTACCCAAATTGTATATTATTCATTCAGGCATTTGGAGGACACGTAAGTTGGTTGGTCATGCAAAGATGATCTTCATATCATCTAACCGTCAAAAACAAAGAGATAATCTCTTCATCTAGCTGGGTCATCATTAGCAAGGGTGCCTGCTCCGTTTTTAATCATCTCACGGGTCCCTGCATCCTCGCCACCACAGCGTACACTTTTCTCCGGCGCAATTGGTACCAAAAAGTCACTGAGCAAAGCTGAAAGGACTTCCCCTCAGAGCGGATCCGATCAGTCACTACTAGGAAAAGGCCTACTAATGGCGCACCTAATTTGGCCATTAATGGCGCATTAGTGATGCGCCATTAGTGCCACGCCATTAGTATATTTTACTAATGGCACACCACTGGTGCGCCATTAGTATCTGGTATACTAATGGCGCACCCCAGATGCGCCATTAGTATATACAACAGTGCGCCATTAGTATGCCTCCCAGGGGGCCATCTATACCCAGGTGCTTTGGCATACTAATGGCGCACAACAACAGGATGCGCCATTAGTAACTTCGGCATACTAATGGCGCACTGTTTAGTGATGCGCCATTAGTATCCTTTGGCATACTAATGGCGCACTATAATGTGATGCGCCATTAGTATGAATATTAGGTTTTTTTATTTTTTAATTTTCTGTTTTTTGCACAGGTTACAAAATGAATAATTGGACAAAATATAGAGAGCACACATCAACAACAGATTCATCGAATACAATAGAAGATTAGTCTCTGAATACAATTCATCATTTTAGTCTCCGAATAAAATTCATCATATTAGTCTCCGAATTGAAAAGACCGAACAAAGAACATTATATTACAAGTCTCGAGACCGCGAGTTTGTCTTCACATTACAAGTCGATATCGATCATCTAAACTACCATCACATAGAAGAGAGCTGCGGTCATCACGATGAGCATCATCACGATGAAACTCGTCTTCATCCGGTTCCTCCAACGCTCCCTCCCCTCTCCCGCTAGATAGCGGGCGTATCTAGATTCGGACTCGGCCCTAGTGGCGTACCCTTTGTAACTGTTACCGCTGAATCGGTGAACCTGTCTCCGACACTCCTCCCAGTCGTCGTAGACTCCGGGAACCTTACCCTTGTACACGACATACCACGGCATCGCTATGCAGTAGCCAAACGAAACGTTAGTACCAATTCACAGACAATATATAAGCAATATATAAGTATGCAACAGAATGATCGGAAGAGAAAAGTAAGACATTAATAGCACCGATTACATCTAAGTTGAACGACTCTTGAAACCAAAGAGACATACTACAAGTTCATTAAAGTTCAATTACAACATGAGCCAATCAATGTTTCAGAACTAGACACAGCATCACTGCTTTCGACTCGACTCAAGGGACCGGAGCGTGGATGAAGCCGCCGTCTATCGTGGGAGTCATGAAACAACGGACGTTGTCAGCCTACATTTGTAGGATTGTGTCGATGTCACTGTTGGACGGTTGATTTCTGAGGTAGAACTGCCCCGAGGTACGAAGGACATCTTGATGGATGATTTCCGCAAACTCCGACTGGATGCGAAAGAATTCTTGTCTGATGTCCGCGTCCTGGATTTCCGACACGCTCGCGGCCCAATCTTTGAGTCTACTCGGTAGCAGAAGTTGATGATGGTCCCGTACGATCGCCCGCATGTGATGGATGGCGTAGTAGGCACCCTTCTGACCGCCAGGCGGCTGCTTGACGCAGCAGAACATCGTATTGTGGGAGAACACGTGCTTGCCGTACTTACGAATAGGCCTGGTGAAGGTGCCTCCAGATTTGACGTAGCCGGGGAGAACATCATCAAGAACCTTCTTGACATTTGTGTAGTCTACGTTCGACTGGCGGTCCGGGTCGAAATACGTGGCCATGGAATATTTGGGGCTTAGGAGGATGAGCGTGCAATGTGTGTCACTGCAGAAAACACGGAATGTTAAAAGAAAAACGATCGAAATCTAAGAATTCATATGTTACGGGGCGGTTGAGGGGAGGACTTACTCGGGAAAGTAAGGCACGAGGAAGTTATCCTTATCTTGGTTTGCCAGAATGACGCCTTTGACGTAAGAACTCGCGACTTGCCGGTCCCCAGCGCTGCCCAAGATCTTGGCACGCATGTAGAAGGGGTCGACTATCACGATGTCCGGGGTCTTGTCGCGAATGATCCGCATCTCCATACTCAGCGAAAATAGCCGAACGAAGGTGTAGTGCAGCGGATGAAGGTTCAACATAGCGTGGATGTCATCAAACCGCAGGACGATCGTACCCCCGATGGAGATATCCACAAAGCCCTTGCCCTCTGGCACCTTGGCCGCGAAAACCGGGTATGCCACATCCTTCTCTCCGAGACGCCGCTTCTCCAAAGAAAGAACACTGTCATGCAGACTCCGCATAGCACCGGTTGCAGCATCGAGCATATTTCTCGGTAGCATCGGCCTACCCGCCACATGCACCCTCCTCGAGATATCCTCAGTTGAAGGTGGCCCGTCCTGAGCAAGGATCGTACTCGGTGCCGGCTGGCCCGCACCATTGTTAGTCTTTCTTTTGCGTGCCTTCTTCTTCTCCTGTAATGGGACCGAGTTCTGCTCACAGACCGCCTTCTTGAGTGTGTTGGGGCTGATCATATTTCGCACCTCGCCTATCTGAGGCTCGGTGAAGTCAGCAGCTGGAGGCGTCTCCTGAGAGCTGAACTGCAGACGACGCCTGTTGCAACTTGGCTTCTCCGCGGTACCAGCTAGATCGCACACGTCTTTTGTTGGGTTGGGTTCTTGAGAAGGAGGCCCCATGAAGTCGCCACCGTACCCATGATCGGCAAAGTACTGATCGACGTTGGCAAATGTATCGTCGTCGTCGTTCTGATCCTGTGCCATATGCATGTTTGGATCCAGTGGCATAGGGATGCCCGGCACCGTTGCGGCGGTCTTGCCATGGGGCCGACTTGGCGCCGGCACGACTGGCGGTGTTGTCTTTGGGGTGGTGTCCCCCGCCCCCAAACGAATCTGGCTCTTCGGCCAAAGCAGGGGCCAGCTTAGGCAGGCGCTGAGGGTCATCACGTCATCATCGTCGGCACCGATGGGTCGAATCGGAGGTAACAACTCGTCGCAGCCTGGCAGCACCCGAACCAGTTGAACCCTAAACAAGTTGGGTGGCATCTGGGTACCGTGGAACAAGGGGTTGCCCGGTTGAACGATTTTGCCCTTGGCGACATCGACCAACTCGTTGTTCACGAAGTGCAGGAGAGTGCACGGAACGTCGGCGGCGCCCTGCGAAAACATGTAGGGCGTTAGGGATGCCCAGTCAAAGGCAAGGAGATGAAGTCCTCGGCCGAGAGAGGCTTAATTAGTTACCGTGATGATGGCGTCGAGCTCGGCTAATGTCGAGGCACCGCCAACGGCGGGCATGCAGTTGACGGAGGGGCCGCTTGCTGCAGAGGTGCCGGCCGGCGTACACCCGGGTGCATTAAGCTCCCGTGCCGGCGTCGGAGACACCAATGCCGCCTCCGCCGGAGACACCAATGGCCCCGCCATCGCGTTCTGCGAGTTGCTGGCCGTGAAGCTAGGAATCGGGGGCGGCCCCTGTTGGCCGCCCGCAATCCACGCACTAATCCTCTGGATCAAGGTAGGCACAATGGCGGTGATCGTCGCTCCGAGTTGTTGTTGCACTTGCTCTTGGACAATCTCCGGAATCCGCGCCACCTGTGCCCTGAGTTCTTGAACCTCGCGCGCCTGGCTTTCCGAGCTGGTCTTTTTCTCCTTTTGCCCACCAGTGTTATAGTATGACGACCATTTTGTCGACAAGCCTTTGCCGGCCACACGACCAGCTGACGTCGGCTTACTGAGCTTATCCTTGTTCTTCATTACATTCAACGCCCTATTTAGAGTGGTGTCCCAAGGGTTGCTCTTAGTCGACCCCGCGCTACTGCTTTCAGTCGCCTGCGGAAGGAATGTGAACCATTTAGAAATTTGGCTTCATTAATTAGAATGCAACCATATGGAGCTAATTACGCGGGGGTGTATTCCTTACCAGAACAAGCTCAAGCGCCCTGGTCTTCGGATCCGTGGTAAGCTCCTTTGTTTTCGGGTCCTTCTTGTACCGGGCCCTGACAAAGTTCCTGGTCTGCTTGTCACCGTATTTATCGAAGAGGGGCGGTAGGCCTTGCTCGGCACGGTCCGCCTCCTCCTTGTCCCATATAGGCTCCGCCACTCTGTAACCGCCGGGACCGAGTGTGTGTTCCCCTAAGTTCAGCTCCCGCATTTCTTTCCCCCACTTACTTGATTCGGAGTTTGCGGTGCTCGAGCAATTGATCTTGAAGTCGTTGTAGTCATCTTCGGTGATCGAAGGATTTTTCTCCTTGATATTCTCATAACTCTCACCTTTCTCGATCATTCTCTTCACATTGCTTTTCCAAGTAGACAGGGCCTTGCTCATCTTCGTGAGGGCAGCATTGTTCACTTTATTCCCTTTGAGGCTTGTGTTTTCAAATTCAGCGGGGAACTTGTATCGTTCGTGCAGCTTCGTCAAGAGGAGGTTGCGCAAATTCCCTCGGTCAGGATGCCTCAGGTTCTCGGTGTTGATCGAGACGGTGCTCCGGAGAATGCACCCGAGCTGAAGCGAGTACCCCTTGACTATTCGTTCGGGCGCCGTTGGATTCCCATCGGAGTCCACTTCAGTAACTTCCTCCTTGAGGGTGCGGAGCACGGTCGGGCGCCGGTCCTTCCGTTGCCTCTTCGGTTGGCTGCCATCTGTGCGTGCGCCGCCATCATCAGTGGTGGCATCCTCGGCGGCACCATCAGTGGTGGCATTAGTGGGGTCATCCTCGGCGGTACCATCAGTGGTCTCAGGATCGGTGGGGAAGGCGGCGTCCTCATACAAGTGAGGTTGTTCCTCCATCTGCTGGGACAGCTTCCAGAATGCCTTGACGCCCGAACCCCCGACCTCATCGTTGTTGGCCATGTTTCTCTCTAAATAGGAACAAAGTTTGGTCAAAAAGTTGGTTATTGTCAAGGAACAAGATCATGGTCTCATCATTTAGGGTTTGTCGACACCGAGGCATCCTAAAAGCTAAGCTTTTATCATTGAGGGTTTTTCGACGCCGAGGCACCCTAAAAGCCTAAGCTTTCATCATTTCGGTTTTTATCGACACCGAGGCACCCTAAAAGCCATGCATTAGTCACAAGTACGACGGGGCACTTGATCCTACTTAATTAACTACTAAGATACCCCGGCCCATGCATTAGTCACAAGTACCCCATATGTCCTATTTTTAGCAAAGTCATGCTAAAATTCACGGAAAATTTCAACATGACCTTTGCTGAAAATAGGACATATGGAGTACCCGAATTTGCCGGAACGGAAGTTAATCGACATTCCGGTAAACTCAAGGGCCTCTCGGGTGGACAAGGCAAAAAAGGCCTCCATCACAACATGGAAAATACATTGGCATGTGAAGAGGTGAAACAATATATGCATCTCCAAGCAGTATCATTCAACATTTTGGACAAAACACTACAAGCAACATGAGACACTGAAAACAATTGCTACCAATGAATCTACACTTCTATAACAAAATAAATCAGAAACTTAGTCTGTCATCATTAGGCAGCCACCATTAGTTATTCCGTTATGTTAAAGCAGAAATAGAAAAATAGACTGAAAACACTAAAATCAGAAACAAATCCAACTGTACAGGCCAATGCATATAGGAAAAGTGAGGGGTTGAACTTCATTTTTTTTCAGGTTTTCTTGGGTGTATGAGGTCTGCTCTAATTTGTTTTGAAAAGTGAACCTGCTGTACTGGCCAATGCATATAGGAAAAGTGAACCTGCTGTACACGCCAATGCATATAGGAAAATTAAGTCATGGAGAGTTGTTCATGATGTTCCTTGCCTTTTTTTGTGATACATAAGGTAAGGTTCAACAGCTTCAGAACTTTTAGCAGACAGTATTTTCTTAGTAGTGGTTGTGCTAGTTCTCCATGTATGGTTGCTAGTGTGTCTCTGAACAAAATTCTTAGTATTAATCATTCAGTCTAATTTATGTTCAGGTGAGTAGAATGGTTCTTCTCGTCACCGTTGCCCTGTTTTGTAGTGACTGACTACAATGCTAGGTTGTGTGGGTCCTTAAAACACCACTATTAGATGATGGTGTTACTTCGTTTTGTCGGGTTGTTAGCACTCTCTACTTTCGCACTGAAAAACTGAATGTAAAGTGCCGGTGTGCACTGAAAAACTGAATCTAAACCGCATGTAATCCTCGAGCATTTGACTACTGATATCCTCTGTTAGCTAATACTACTAATAGTTGTGATGGGGCATCGGTTATTATTTCCCTCTGAACATTGCTGGTAGTGCTGCTATGCACCTGTTATGCTGTTGGGATTGTCTGGATTCAGTTTTAGAAAACTCGATTTTGAAGGGAAAAAAAGGTTATTGTAGTTTTCTGTTGAGCACAACTGTGGTAGTTCTGCTGTCTGCTAAATACAGAGTGGTTGTTGTCTTGAGAAAACTAATGGAGGGCGAAAAGGTTGAGTACAGTGAAAACTTTTTTTTTAAAATTTCCCTAGCTATATTTGCTACTCTTTTTTTATTTGCTACTGTTTTTATACCTAATTTTTTTGCTACTGTTTTTAAAATTGCTACTATTCTTTTAAAATTGCTACTGTTTTTTATACCTAAACAAAATTACCCTAGCTATATTTGCTAATATTTTTTATTTGCTACTGTTTTTATACCTAATTTTTTTGGTACTGTTTTTTTAAATTGCTACTGTTTTTGCTACTACCCTAATTTCCTAAAAGATTTCTAACTTTGCTAACTGTGCTAGATTTGCCCTAAAATTTACTGCCCTAACCCTAAAATTTGCAAACCCTACACCCTAAAATTTACAAAGGGGAAGGAGGAGGCCGGAGGGGGAGGGAGAGGTGGGGGCAGTACTTGAGGAGGCGGAGGAGGCCGGAGGGGACAAGGAGGAGGTTGGAGCGGCGCGGCGGTGGCGCGGACGAGGAGGAGGGCGAGGACGAGGACGACGGGGCGGCGGCGTCGGGAGAGGAGAGGGGAAGGGGATCGAGGGCGACGTCGAGGGGCGAGGAGGAGGTCGGGGCAGCGGCGTCGGGAGAGGAGAGGGGAAGGGGCAGCGGCGTCGGTGCGTCGGGGAGGAGACGAGGACGATGGGGCGGCGTCGAGGCGGCGGGGCAGCGGCATCGGGAGAGGAGAGGGGAAGGGGATCGAGGGCGAGGGCGAGGGGGAGAGAGGGGATAGGTTTGGGCCGGGGATAGGAGAGGGGAAGGGGATCGAGGGCGAGGGCACAATACTAATGGCGCACCACCCCTCGGTGCGCCATAAGTACATCCATACTAATGGCGCACCTCACCCTGGTGCGCCATTAGTATTTTTTTTTTGATTTCTGCTCGAGGCAACAGGTTATCTTCCACCTGACCTGATCCACACCAAGTTCCCTCTACTAGCTCGACTGGTCAGCAGCAAGTTCTCACACAAGGAGGTCTTGGGTTCGATTCCCAGGCTCCACAATTTTTTTTATGCATTTAAAATGCTGTTTGATATTTATTTGTGTTTAAATATGTTCAAACTTGTTTAAATCATAACAGTAATATTTTTTTATAAGACAGTAATAATTTTTTAAAAAATATCATCAAACAATAATGCCGGTGGAGCGGGGGAGGGTGCGCGGGGTGCGGGGGGCCGGTGGACCGGGGGGTGCTCGGCGGCGAGGGGGACCGGATCTGGCGAGGTGGGATAGCGATCGAGATGGAGGGGGGTCGAGATCGAGTGTCCATGAAATTTAGAAATATTCATGATAGTTCAAAAAGTGCCCATGAAATACAATCGAGAAATGAAGGCTACGATTTAAATACAATCGATCTTAGCTAGCTATCTATTCACAATCTTCTTGCCCTTCTTTTTCGCAAATGGAGTTCTTCTGTGGAACGGACGTCCTTTAGGTAGGGTGGTCCTGCTTCTTCTTGTGGTGTATGCTGCTACTTCATCATCGTCGTCATGTTCGATTCTCGGGTCGCCGTACTTGTCGAAGTCTTGCTCATTGGCTACTCCATCCATTCCGATGATCTTCCTTTTGCCTCTCCTCACGACAACACGACTGGGCTTTGACGGGTCGGTAATGAAGAAGCATTGGTCCACTTGGGAAGCCAGTACCCATGGCTCATTTTTCGCGGTGACGTTTGCGCCTGCGGTCTTGGATTTGGCTTCGGGTATAACCATGGTGGTGAAATACCGGTCTTCTTTTAGGACGCTCTTGGCCCACCTGACACGGAACATCGGGACCTTCTCTCCAGCGTAGCTCAGCTCCCAGATCTCCTCGATCCTTCCGTAGTATCTGTCCTTGTCGTTACCGGTGTAGGATTCCATCATTACCCCGGAGTTCTGATAACCATCGCTCTTCATGTCCTTGGCCTCGGTGTAGAATGTGTAGCCGTTGATATCGTACGCCTCATAGGTCATCAGGTTGTGCTCGGCGCCCTGTGACAAGGCGAATATGAGTTGTTCTTCCGCGGAAGAATCCTCATGTAAAGGGTACGACAGAAGCTTCTGCTTGAACCAACACGTGAAACATGAGTTGTGCTCTTTGAGTATATCTCCGTCCGTCCTCTGTTGGCCTCGGTCATTGTACGTCTTCTTAATAAAGGTTTTGTGCTCTACCACCCAAGGATCGACCACGTCTATGTGTTGTAGCGCGACTAGGTTTGCTCTTTCAAAGTCGGCGAGTCGACCCTCGAAGTCGACATGCATTTCGCGGCGACCCTGACGGTGACCCCATCCAGCGAGCCTGCCGAGGTGCCTGTTGACGGGCAGACCAACGGGGTTCTCGATGCCTAGATAATTCGTGCAGTAGGAGATGCACTCTTCGGTCAGAAAGCCCCTGCCTATGCTTCCCTCTGGACGTGACATGTTGCGAACGTATCCTTTGATGACACCATTCATCCTTTCGAACGACATCATGTTGTGCAGGAACGTCGGCCCGAGTTGGATGATATCGTCCACGATATGGACCAGCAGATGCACCATAACGTCGAAGAATGCGGGCGGGAAGTACATCTCAAGCTCGCATAGTATCACCACGATCTCTTCCTGTAGCCTTCAGAGTTGCCTCACGCCAACAGACTTCCGAGAGATGACGTCGAAAAAGTTGCATAGGCCAAATAGCGTTTCACGGACGTGCGCGTCCATGATCCCACGGATTGCAACTGGAAGTATCTGCGTCATCAGCACGTGACAGTCGTGAGACTTCATCCCGCTGAACTTCAGCTTCGCTAGGTCTAGGTATCTGCTTATCTTCCCCGCGTAACCGTAAGGAAGTTTTACTCCTACGAGGCAGGTGAAAAACTGCTCGATCTCCTCCTGACTTAGAGTGAAGCACGCGGGAGGGTAGTCATTTCTGGTCTTCTTGGCCTTTTTGCCTTTGCGACGACTTTCTGTGTCCTGCTTCGCCTCATCATCATCATCATCATCATCATATATAGTGTGAAGCTCCTGCCTGATGCCCATTGATTTCAAGTCTGCCCTTGCTTTCGGCCCATCTTTGGTCCTCTCTGGCATGTTGAGCAGGGTACCAAGCAGACTCTCGCACACGTTCTTCGTGATATGCATGACATCAAGGCTGTGAGGCACACGGTGGATCTTCCCGTATGGCAAGTCCCAGAAAACAGACCTCGTTTTCCATACCTTCAGCAGCGGCTCTGGCGCCTTTCGCTTCTTTCCCGGCTCTGGCGCCTTTTGTTCTTTCCCGGCAGTGGGCAGTCTTTCCAATTTTTCAACAGCTCGTCTATTTCCTCGCCGCTCCTCGTACGCGGGCGTCCTCGGGGTTCGGTTTCACCATCGAATAGATCCTTGCGTTTTCTCCACGGGTCATCGTCGCGAAGCCACCTTCGATGTCCCATGAACACGGTTTTCGAAGACCCGGGATCTCTATCTAGCTGGCGATACGTTGTGTCATCCATGCACCTGACGCATCCAGAAAATCCGTGGACCACCTGCCCCGCGACATATCCGTAACCGAGATAGTCGTGCACCGTCGTGAGCAGCGCGGCTCTCATAGGGAAATATTCTTTCTCTGCGGCGTCCCACGTATTGGCTGGCATTTTCCACAGCGTGTCAAGCTCCTCTTTCAGCAGCCCCAGATACAGATTGATGTCGTTCCCTGGTTGTTTCGGTCCTTCAATTAGCATACTCATGTGAATGTACTTCCTCTTCATGCACAACCAGGGGGGAAGGTTGTACATCCACACAAACACAGGCCAGGTGCTATGTGTGCTTCTCTGGCTGCCAAACGGATTGACTCCATCGGTGCTCGCGCCCAGCACGATGTTCCTTGGATCGTTCCCAAATTCTAGGTCTTCGAAGTTCAACGCTTGCCACTGGCTCGCATCCTTAGGGTGACTCAGCATCTTGTCTTTTTTATCTATCTCCGGATCATTTGCGTCATCTTCTCGCTTCTTCTCCTCCCTATCCGCGTGCCAACGCTGGAGCTTTGCTACCTTAGGGTCCGCGAAATACCGCTGCAGACGAGGAGTGATCGGAAAGTACCACACCACTTTTCGAGGAGCTTTCTTCCTCTTCTTGTATCGAGTGACGCCGCACACCGGACATATGGTAGACTCCGCGTGCTCGTCCCGATAAATGATGCAATTGTTCATGCACACATGGTATTTCACGTGCGGTAAATCCAGAGGACACACGATTTTCTTTGCCTCCTCCAAACTGGTCGGGCACTTGTTCCCCTTGGGAAGACGTTCGTGCCAGAATGACATGTTCTCGTCGAAGCATGCGTCAGTCATTTTGTGTTTTACCTTCATCTCCAGAGCCATGAGCATTACTTTCAGGCGGGTATCCTCAGGCCTGCATCCTTCATACAATGGAGTAACCGCGTCTAACTCAAGTTGATCCATCTTGGCTTTCTCTCGGGCGGCAGCTCTTGCGTTATCCGTCTGCTTGAGAAGCAGCTCTTGAATATGAGGGTCCTGCACCCAGCCCATCGATGGTCCAGCGTCGTCTGCTCCGCCAGCATCATCATCTTCATGATCATGCCCGTCGTCTGCTCCGGCATCTTCCTCATCATCATGTCCTGCATCTTCTACAGGATGACTGTGTACAGCATCACCGTCGTGATCATCTCCTGGGGATTCTTCGTCTTCTCGCCCGCCCGAGCCGCGGTGGTTGTCTTGCTGCCCTTCCTCATTTCTTGCCCGGCCCCCATGGACGACTTCATAGTCATCTTCATCACCTTGCCACCGATAGCCATCCATGAAACCACGCAAGAGCAGGTGGTCCCGCACATGCCCGGATTCCAGGTCCGCAATAAGGCTCTTCAGCTTGCATCTTCGACACGGACATCTTATCTCCGTCTCGTTCTTTTGAAGCATCTCGGCCTTCGCGGACCTCAAAAACCTATTCACGATGCCTTCGGTCATCATGCGGACCATGGTCGCCTGCGGGGTAGAGCAAAACGATATTTTAGAACCAAGAAAAAATTTGGCATGACTTTCCCTAAAAATAGGACCAAAAAGAATGCTTAATGCCAAAATTCTCGCCGAAACGGAAATGAATCAACATTCCGGCAAAATATTGGCAACTATCGCATTTCAATTACCGGTACACCTCCAAACACAAACACATATGCAACACCACAAACATATGCAACACCACGAACATACATAGATCTAGCTAGGCCATAAAAAGTGCATGTGCACATTGTTGTAGGGAGAACAACATAAATATAGCTTCCCCCCTTACTTACCTATCAAAACAAGGTAATTTAACCACTTAAATTGAATGAATCTATGGTGGAAATGAGGTGAAAAAGAGGAGGCACCCGAGACAAGGAGGAGGTGGAGAGAATGAAGTGGGGAGAAAGTGAGTGTGGGTAGGAGAGGCTGTCCAAAATATCTTGTTGCTGCCCACTTACTAATGGCGCACCAACTCTAAATGCGCCATTAGTAATCCAGGTTACTAATGGCGCACCTTCTGGTGGTGCGCCATTAGTAGTTTTGCAAAAAAAAAAACATACTAATGGCGCACTGTTCCACAGTGCGCCATTACTAGTTTAAACTAGTAATGGCTAGTAATGGCGCACGGTGGAAAAGTGCGCCATTAGTAGTTTTGCAAAAAAGGGAATAAAAAATGTAATAGAAAAAACAACATTAGTGGCGCACTTTCCGGCAGGTGCGCCATTACTAGTTACAACTAGTAATGGCGCACTGTGTCTGGATGCGCCATTACTATGTTTGGACAGGCGCACTAGTTAAAAACAAATTTGATACTAATGGCGCAACCTGGGCCAGGTGCGCCATTAGTAGTTTCAACTCTAATGGCGTATCAGAAGGTGGTGCGCCATTAGTATATACTAATGGCGCACCGCTTGTCTGGTGCGCCATTAGTGTCAATCCCATCTATAGCCCTTTTTCTAGGAGTGAGTTGGTCGACCTGGGTGCAAGAAAACTTCTCGCCTCAGACAGATCGCACCATAGCTAGACAAGACTGGTGCCGTCGTTTGCGGCTAGAACCCAAACCGGAGGGGGCGCGGAGAAGGAACTACCCGGAGTTGACCGAAGTAGTTCTCAATGGCCTTGACCAAACTTCAAATATCTGCTTTTTTGTGTCCCCCATGTCGTTTTCTTTCTTTTTGCGCCCAACCCAAACCCTACTGTCCCCATCGCTAGTCACCCTCCCTCTTCCCCCGCTTTGCCGTCACCAGAGAGACTGCCGGCAAAGTCCGTGCACGTCTCATGGAGGGCGGCGGCGGGCTGTTCCCATGGCATTTTGGTGGCATGTGGCGCGGTGGCCACAGGGTGCTGGTGGTGCGGGCCATGGTCGGCTCCGGGGGCGTCGGCCTCGCCTGCAACAACGAAGGAGGTCATCATCATGGTGAGCGCGTTTGTCGGTGCGCAAGCCTGGGTGCTCGCAGATCTGACATTCATCTGGATCTGGCGGCCCAGGGTTTGCACTAGTACGAAACTCCCCATATTAGCAGCGTTCTTTATGGCTTTCTAGCAGCGTTCGGGGGCGCGCTGCTAGTATGACGGCAATGGTAATATACTACTATCGAAGCCCGCGTCGAACGTTGCTAGTGTGTATTTCTCCAACATCATGCAATATTGCATGCTGCTAGAAGTTTAAATAATATTAGTGTGCCTGCTGTACATGAGCGCTCTAAACAGTGAGGAAACCTTTTGTCGTTACATGAATGCAGCTGGCAGATTTTGCCCGGAAAAAAAATCATTTTTGCGAATTAATAGCATGGATCCAAATTTACCACATAGTTCCTACATCATAACTGATTTTAGTGCCCTAATTTTGCTACCATGGTATCATTGTGAGCAAACACTAGTAGAAAACAGGGCTTTGGTTCGGGCCTGGCCAGCCCATTAGTCCCGGTTCTGCACGAACCGGGACCCATGGGGGGCATTCGTCCCGGTTCATAAGCCCAGTGGGCCGGCCGGGCCTCGTGGGCATTGACCCCGGTTCGTCTGGACCCATTTGTCTTGGTTCTTGGCACGAACCGGGACCAATGGGCTGCCCCCCTGGCCCACAGCCATTGGTCCCGGTTCTTGACTAGAACTGGGACAAAAGGGGGAGATTTAGTCCCGGTTCCAGCCACGAACCGGGCATGTTGTGCCTGATAAAGGATTTGAGAAGCTACTGAAAATATTGAAGAAGAAACTTCCAAAGGATAACGAATTGCCCGACAGTATGTACGCAGCAAAGAAGGTCGTATTCCCTATAGGATTGGAGGTGCAGAAGATACATGCAGGCCCTAATGACTGCATCCTCTACCGCGGTGCGTACAAGGATTTGAACGCATGCCCAGTATGAGGTGTATTGCGGTATAAGATCAGACGAGAGGACCCTGGTGATGTTGACGGCGAGCCCCGCAGGAAGAGGGTTATTGCGAAGGTGATGTGGTATGCTCCTATAATACCACGGTTGAAACGACTGTGTAGAAATAAAGAGCATGCCAAGTTGATGCGATGGCACAGTGAGGACCGTAAGAAAGACGGGAAGTTGAGAGCACCCACTGACGGGTCGCAGTGGAGAAAAATCGAGAGACAGTACTGGGCTGAGTTTGCAGGTGACCCAAGGAACGTATGGTTTGGTTTAAGCGCGGATGGCATTAATCCTTTCGGGGAGCAGAGCAGCAATCACAGCACCTGGCCCGTGACTCTATGTATGTATAACCTTCCTCCTTGGATGTGCATGAAGCGGAAGTTTATTATGATGCCAGTTCTCATCCAAGGCCCTAAGCAACCCGGCAACGACATTGATGTGTACCGAAGGCCATTAGTTGAAGAACTTTTACAGCTGTGGAATGGAAAACGGTGTACGTGTGTGGGATGAGCACAAATAGGAGGAATTTAACCTACACGTGTTGCTGTTTGTAACCATCAACGATTGGGCCACTCTCGGTAACCTTTCAGGACAGACAAACAAGGGATACCACGCATGCACGCACTGTTTAGCTGACACCAAAAGTATATACCTGGACAAATGCAGGAAGAATGTGTACCTGGGCCATGGTCGATTTCTGCCGACCAACCATCAATGTCGAAAGAAAGGCAAGCATTTCAAAGGCGAGGCAGATCACCGGAAGAAGCCCGCCATGCGTACCGGTGATCACGAACTTGCTATGGTCAATGATTTACACGTAATCTTTGGAAAGGGTCCCGGCAGACTAGCTGTTCCGAATGACGATGAGGGACGCGCACCCATGTGGAAGAAGAAATCTATATTTTGGGACCTAGCCTACTGGAAAGACCTAGAGGTCCGCTCTTCAATCGACGTGATGCACGTGACGAAGAACCTTTGCGTGAACCTGCTAGGCTTCTTGGGCGTGTATGGGAAGACAAAAGATACAGCTGAGGCACGGGAGGACCTGCAACGTTTGCATGAAAAAGACGGCATGCCTCCAAAGTAGTATGAAGGTCCTGCCAGCTACGCTCTTACCAAAGAAGAGAAGGAAAACTTCTTTGAATGACTGCTTAGTATGAAGGTCCCGACTGGCTTCTCGTCGAATATAAAGGGAATAATAAATATGCCAGAGAAAATTTTCCAGAACCTAAAGTCTCATGACTGCCACGTGATTATGACGCAACTGCTTCTGGTTGTATTGAGGGGGCTTCTACCGGAAAACGTCCGATTAGCCATTGTGAAGCTATGTGCATTCCTCAATGCATTCTCTCAGAAGGTGATCGATCCGGAAATCATACCAAGGCTAAGGAGTGATGTGGCGCAATGTCTTTTCAGTTTCGAGCTAGTGTTTCCACCATCCTTCTTCAATATCATGACGCACGTTCTAGTTCATCTAGTCGACGAGATTGTCATTCTGGGGCCCGTATTTCTACACAATATGTACCCCTTTCAGAGGTTCATGGTTGTCCTAAAGAAATATGTCCGCAACCGCGCTAGGCCAGAAGGAAGCATCTCCATGGGCCATCAAACAGAGGATGTCATTGGGTTTTTAATTGACTTAATTCCTGGCCTTAAGAAGATAGGTCTCCCTAAATCGTGGTATGAGGGGAGACTGACTGGAAATGGCACGCTTGGAGGGGACTCAATAATTTGCAGGGACGGGCATTCTTGGTCTCAAGCACACCACACAGTCCTACAGAACTCTACCTTGGTGACCCCGTATGTCGATGAACACAAGAACAGTCTGCCCTCCAAACACCCGGAGTAGTGTGACGACTGGATTACATGCCCACACACCAGGACTTTCAGCAGTTGGTTGGAAACACGTCTCAGAGGTGACAACACTGTTTGTGATGAGCTGTACTCGTTGTCCAGGGGACCATCTTCGACTGTATTGACTTACAAAGGATATGAGATAAATGGGAATACATTTTACACGATCGCCCAAGATCCAAAGAGCACCAACCAAAACAACGGTGTCCGCTTTGATGCAGCAACCAAGAGGGGGAAGGACACATATTATGGTTACATTGTGGACATATGGGAACTTGACTATGGACATGATTTTAATGTCCCTTTGTTTAAGTGCAAATGGGTCAATCTGCCAGGAGGCGGGGTACAAGTAGACCCACAGTACGGAATGAAAACAGTGGATCTGAACAATCTTGGGTACACTGACGAACCGTTTGTCCTAGCCAATGATGTGGCACAGGTTATCTATGTGAAGGACATGTCTACCAAACCGAGAAAAAGAAAAGATATGGAAGCGAATACATCATACGATGAGCCAAAGCGCCACATAGTTCTTTCAAGAAAAAGGGACATCGTGGGAGTGGAGGGCAACACAGACATGTCCGAAGGTTATGAAAAGTTTTTAATTACTAAAAATCATATTCGCAAAAAAGTTAAAAGACAATTAAAACAAGTTGTACCACTTCATGATAATTGAAAATAGAACTTAACAGAACAATAAGATAAAGATATAGAAAACAAACTTCTTTTACAATGAGAATCATAGTAACCTAATACACCATTGTAATTTCATAATCAATTTAACAGAGGATAAAGATGATGCTCGCGCATCAAACATGCCTAAGATAAAACTATGTTTGTAAATGGCTCATATTTGTGAATGTGATCATGTTTGGTTCCAACTTTCTTTAGGAAAATTAGATAATATGTTCTCATGATACAACTTAAAATTCTACAATGTTGGTAAAAAGCAAGAACAAACAAGCATCTTTTAACACATTCATTCTTTTATTATTTATTCAAACAAACCATATAGATGTAACATAACAATAGGATACCAAAATTTTACTAAATTAAAGTAATATGTCAAACTTGCACAGTGTTAGAAAATTTACATAATCCTACATGAAATCAGTGACAACTATTAAATTTGGGTTGAAAGAACAAAAAATACAATGCACCATGATGAAGATTATGGAAAAATGATATAGATATGATTCACAAAATGCGGTTGACATATAAAATAGAGTTAGTACTGCATGCATAATTAGAAGGTAAATGATAAATGGATAACATATATATTAGAAATAAATAAAATCCAAGCACGCTTTTGATAAAACCATGTTATCAACAGTATTATATTTGTAAATTTATCAAATTTGGTTCCAATTTTTAATAAAAAGTTAAGTAATATGTTCTCATTTTTCAACCTTTTAAAACTCTAGCCCGCACATCAAGCGGGCCACTTTGCTAGTTGAGAAAACAACAACCTGCTTCAACGTGACCGAACCTCAGTGTGGCTGCATGTTTGCGTGCATGACAGGCTTCATGTACATGACATGAGGAAAGGATTAACAGCCCGGAGATGTCATGAGAATTACAACAACAATATGATGTAACTGGTTTTACACAAATCCTAAAAAAAACTGGTTTTATACAAAACAGGGTACTAGCTCACAAGCTATTTCACTAAATTACAGATGAGTGTTGCGTGGGCCTGCCTTCTGTAACTCAAACTAGCTAGCTAGCTAGCGATGCATGGCGCTGAGTAGTGGAGTTAGCACTGATTCGGTGCTGCACGTTGGGATGGTGGTCCGAACTTCCTCCCGCGTGACAACAACGAGGCAGCAGCGAACAACGAGGCGGTCGTCCTGCGTGGGCCATGTTCCAGTGTACTTCAGATGGTAGTAGAAGTCATCGTTGTCACGGTCAAACGTGTGCCTCGTCTTCTGGGACTCCAAGTTCACCAGCCCCTCGAACTCGAAGCTGAACTCCGCCGTCGTCGGTGTCATCTCGTCCCCCTTGCTTGCGAAGACGAGCCACAGGATACCCGATTGGAGCCATCTTGGGCAGAATTTGAGGTACCATGTGCTCCCCCCAACAGCGAAGTGCGTGGAGTAGATGCACTCCCCGTTCCTCAGCGTCGCGCTGAGCTTGGAGACACTGCACACGGTGAGCGTGTGGGACCCAACCATGGCAACTTTCGGTGGCTCCAAGACGGCGTTGGATTTGCACAAGCTTCCAAAGAGGCACCGCCGCTTTGTTGCCTGCTGCATCTTCTTCAGAGTGCATCTGACGGTGAATTTGTCGTAGCGGGCAGACACGCACGACGACGCCTCCAGCTCCCTCCTCCTCACGCACAGGATAAAGCTACCCATGTTTTGTTTACCTATCGTGTCCCGGCTGCTGTCCTTGTGGAAGACGATGTGCTCTCCGGTCTCGTCGAGGATTTCAAGGGTGATGTGGGAGCCGGCATACGATTTGAAGCCATGCAGCATGAAGTTGATGACGACCGAGACGACCAAGGTGTCCGCTAGGCCGTTCTCGTCGAAATCCATCGACTGCACGTGTATGTCCCACAAGAGGTCACGGAAGAGGAGGTTGTCCACAGTCAGCCGGTCAGGTGATCGCAGCAGCTTGGAGTACCCGCGGACCGGCACGGAGAGCGTCACCGGCGCCGATCGGCTCGTGGTAGAACCCATTGAACACGTACCAAGCTATCAGGCAATCAAGTATACCCGCGCACGCGTATATGTAGGACGGCCGGGGAGGGAGTCTTGATCGTGTCCGGAGTGGAGTCTTCCACGATACAAACCCGGCAAGTTGTAGGAAGACGCAACCGGAGTGGGATTCGGATCACGTCCTTTTAGCCACGCTGAGCTTTACTATACTATAGAGTACAGTAGATTTTACCATGCATGCTTTTGTCATGCATGATTGGAGCGACTGGGACTACCCAAATTGTATATTATTCATTCAGGCATTTGGAGGACACGTAAGTTGGTTGGTCATGCAAAGATGATCTTCATATCATCTAACCGTCAAAAACAAAGAGATAATCTCTTCATCTAGCTGGGTCATCATTAGCAAGGGTGCCTGCTCCGTTTTTAATCATCTCACGCGTCCCTGCATCCTCACCACCACAGCGTACACTTTTCTCCTGCGCAATTGGTACCAAAAAATCACTGAGCAAAGCTGAAAGAACTTCCCCTCAGGGCGGATCCGGTCAGTTGGTCGACCTGGGTGCAAGAAAACTTCTCGCCTCAGACATATCGCACCATAGCTAGACAAGACTGGTGCCGTCGTTTGCGGCTAGAACCCAAACCGGAGGGGGCGCGGAGAAGGAACTACCCGGAGTTGACCGAAGTAGTTCTCAATGGCCTTGACCAAACTTCAAATATCTGCTTTGTGTCCCCCGTGTCGTTTTCTTTCTTTTTGCGCCCAACCCAAACCCTACTGTCCCCATCGCTACTCACCCTCCCTCTTCCCCCGCTTTGCCGTCACCAGAGAGACTGCCGGCAAAGTCCGTGCACGTCTCATGGAGGGCGGCGGCGGGCTGTTCCCATGGCATTTTGGTGGCATGTGGCACGGTGGCCACAGGGTGCTGGTGGTGCGGGCCATGGTCGGCTCCGGGGGCGTCGGCCTCGCCTGCAACAACGAAGGAGGTCATCATCATGGTGAGCGCGTTTGTCGGTGCGCAAGCCTGGGTGCTCGCGGATCTGACATTCATCTGGATCTAGCGGCCCAGGGTTTGCACTAGTACGAAACCCCCCATATTAGCAGCGTTCTTTATGGCTTTCTAGCAGCGTTCGAGGGCGCGCTGCTAGTATGACGGCAATGGTAATAGACTACTAACGAAGCCCGCGTCGAACGTTGCTAGTGTGTATTTCTCCAACATCATGCAATATTGCATGCTGCTAGAAGTTTAAATAATATCAGTGTGCCTGCTGTACATGAGCGCTCTAAACAGTGAGGAAACCTTGTAGCGTTTGTCGTTACATGAATGCAGCTGCTAGATTTTGCCCGGAAAGAAAATCATTTTTGCGAATTAATTGCATGGATCCTAATTTACCACATAGTGCCTACATCATAACTGATTTTAGTGCCCTAATTTTGCTGCCATGGTATCATTGTGAGCAAACACTAGTGGAAAACAAGGCTTTGGTTCGGGCCTGGCCAGCCCATTAGTCCCGGTTCTGCATGAACCGGGACCCATGGGGGGCATTCGTCCCGGTTCATAAGCCCAGTGGGCCGGCCGGGGCCTCGTGGGCATTGATCCCGGTTCGTCTGGACCCATTTGTCCCGGTTCTTGGCACGAACCGGGACCAATGGGCTGCCTCCTGGCCCACAGCCATTGGTCCCGCTTCTTGACTAGAACTGGGACAAAAGGGGGAGATTTAGTCCCAGTTCCAGCCACGAACCGGGCATGTTGTGCCTGACAAAGGATTTGAGAAGCTACTGAAAATATTGAAGAAGAAGCTTCCAAAGGATAACGAATTGCCCGACAGTATGTACGCAACAAAGAAGGTCGTATTCCCTCTAGGATTGGAGGTGCAGAAGATACATGCAGGCCCTAATGACTGCATCCTCTACCGCGCTGCGTACGAGGATTTGAACGCTTGCCCAGTACGAGGTGTATTGCGGTATAAGATCAGACGAGAGGACCCTGGTGATGTTGACGGCGAGCCTCGCAGGAAGAGGGTTACTGCGAAGGTGATGTGGTATGCTCCTATAATACCACGGTTGAAACGACTGTTTAGAAATAAAGAGCATGCCAAGTTGATGCGATGGCACAGTGAGGACCGTAAGAAACACGGGAAGTTGAGAGCACCCACTGACGGGTCGCAGTGGAGAAAAATCGAGAGACAGTACTGGGCTGAGTTTGCAGGTGACCCAAGGAACGTATGGTTTGGTTTAAGCGCGGATGGCATTAATCCTTTCGGGGAGCAGAGCAGCAATCACAGCACCTGGCCCGTGACTCTATGTATGTATAACCTTCCTCCTTGGATGTGCATGAAGCGGAAGTTCATTATGATGCCAGTTCTCATCCAAGGCCCTAAGCAACCCGGCAACGACATTGATGTGTACCGAAGGCCATTAGTTGAAGAACTTTTACAGCTGTGGAATGGAAACGGTGTATGTGTGTGGGATGAGCACAAATAGGAGGAATTTAACCGACACGTGTTGCTGTTTGTAACCATCAACGATTGGGCCACTCTCGGTAATCATTTTTGCGAATTAATAGCATGGATCCTAATTTACCACATAGTGCCTACATCATAACTGATTTTAGTGCCCTAATTTTGCTGCCATGGTATCATTGTGAGCAAACACTAGTAGAAAACAGGGCTTTGGTTCGGGCCTGGCCAGCCCATTAGTCCCGGTTCTGCACGAACCGGGACCCATGGGGGGCATTCGTCCCAGTTCATAAGCCCAGTGGGCCAGCCGGGCCTCGTGGGCATTGATCCCGGTTCGTCTGGACCCATTTGTCTCGGTTCTTGGCACGAACCGGGACCAATGGGCTGCCTCCTGGCCCACAGCCATTGGTCCCGGTTCTTGACTAGAACCGGGACAGAAGGGGGAGATTTAGTCCCAGTTCCAGCCACGAACCGGGACAAATAAGTTGCCTATATATACCCCATCGCCGCGGCAGAGCACTCCACAGTGCTCTGTTTTTTCTGCCCGGCGAGGGGAGGGCATTTGGGTGCTCTAGCTCACCTCCTATGCACATGAAGTGTTCGATGAAATGCCCGAGCCACACTAGTTAAGCTTTCTCCTCTCAAAGCTCGACCTCCGAGCTCCATTTTTACCGAGATTTTTCTAGGTTTATATTAGCGGTCCGTCACGCCCCGTCCCCATCTTCACCATCGTCGATCGCCCGCGCCGATCTCGTCGCCAGCACCACCGTGGTGAGCCTATTGTTCTTATCTTCTTTCGGAAAGAAAAAAAATTCTTACTTTAGATAGATACTTGTCTAATTTTCTTACTTTTGACACACATAATTATATATAATGCACGCAGATGAACTGGCAATGGATGTACGGTGACAGACACACCTCCGAGTACATTAAGGGCGTGCATAATTTTCTCGAAGTGGCTGAGGCAAACAAGCAGAATGGTTTTATGTGTTGTCCATGCCCTAAATGTGGGAATACAAAGTCTTACTCTGACCGGAAAATCCTTCACACCCACCTGCTTTACAAGGGTTTTGTGCCACACTATAATGTTTGGACGAGGCACGGAGAAATAGGGGTTATGATGGAAGACAGCGAAGAAGAAGAGGACGATGAAAACTATGTGCTTCCTGAATACGGTGATGCTGCAACGGGGGAAGCTGCTCAAGATCAAGAGGAACCAGACGATGTGCCCGATGATGATGATCTCCGCTGGGTCATTGTCGATGCAAGGACGCAATGCGAAAGTCAAAAGGAGAAGCTGAAGTTCGATTGCATGTTAGAGGATCACAAAAAATGGTTGTACCCCAATTGCGAAGATGGCAACACAAAGCTTGGTACCGTACTGGAATTACTGCAATGGAAGGCAGAGAATGTTGTGCCTCACAAAGGATTTGAGAAGCTACTAAAAATATTGAAGAAGAAGCTTCCAAACGATAACGAATTGCCCGACAATACGTACGCATCAAAGAAGGTCGTATTCCCTCTAGGATTGGAGGTGCAGAAGATACATGCATGCCCTAATGACTGCATCCTCTACCGCGGTGCGTACGAGGATTTGAACGCATGCCCGGTATGAGGTGTATTGCGGTATAAGATCAGACGAGAGGACCCTGGTGATCTTGACGGCGAGCCCCGCAGGAAGAGGGTTACTGTGAAGGTGATGTGGTATGCTCCTATAATACCACGGTTGAAACGACTGTTTAGAAATAAAGAGCATGCCAAGTTGATGCGATGGCACAGTGAGGACCGTAAGAAACACGGGAAGTTGAGAGCACCCACTGACGGGTCGCAGTGGAGAAAAATCGAGAGACAGTACTGGGCTGAATTTGCAGGTGACCCAAGGAACGTATGGTTTGGTTTAAGCGCAGATGGCATTAATTCTTTCGGGGAGCAGAGCAGCAATCACAGCACCTGGCCCGTGACTCTATGTATGTATAACCTTCCTCCTTGGATGTGCATGAAGCGGAAGTTCATTATGATACCAGTTCTCATCCAAGGCCCTAAGCAACCCGGCAACGACATTGATGTGTACCTAAGGCCATTAGTTGAAGAACTTTTACAGCTGTGGAATGGAAACGGTGTACGTGTGTGGGATGAGCACAAATAGGAGGAATTTAACCTGCACGCGTTGCTGTTTGTAACCATCAACGATTGGGGCACTCTCGGTAACCTTTCAGGACAGACAAACAAGGGATACCACACATGCACGCACTGTTTAGCTGACACCAAAAGTATATACCTGGACAAATGCAGGAAGAATGTGTACCTGGGCCATCGTCGATTTCTTCCGACCAACCATCAATGTCGCAAAAAGGCAAGCATTTCAAAGGCGAGGCAGATCACCGGAAGAAGCCCGCCATGCGTACCGGTGATCACGTACTTGCTATGGTCAATGATTTACACGTAATCTTTGGAAAGGGTCCCGGCAGACTAGCTGTTCCGAATGACGCTGAGGGACGCGCAACCATGTAGAAGAAGAAATCTATATTTTGGGACCTAGCCTACTGGAAAGACCTAGAGGTCCGCTCTTCAATCGACGTGATGCACGTGACGAAGAACCTTTGCGTGAACCTGCTAGGCTTCTTGGGCATGTATGGGAAGACAAAAGATACATCTGAGGCACGGGAGGACCTGCAACGTTTGCACGAAAAAGACGGCATGCCTCCAAAGTAGTATGAAGGTCCTGCCAGCTACGCTCTTACCAAAGAAGAGAAGGAAATCTTCATTGAATGACTGCTTAGTATGAAGGTCCCGACTGGCTTCTCGTCGAATATAAAGGGAATAATAAATATGCCAGAGAAAAATTTCCAGAACCTAAAGTCTCATGACTGCCACGTGATTATGACGCAACTGCTTCTGGTTCTATTGAGGGGGCTTCTACCGGAAAACGTCCGATTAGCCATTGTGAAGCTATGTGCATTCCTCAATGCATCCTCTCAGAAGGTGATCGATCCGGATATCATACCAAGGCTAAGGAGTGATGTGGCGCAATGTCTTTTCAGTTTCGAGCTAGTGTTCCCACCATCCTTCTTCAATATCATGACGCACGTCCTAGTTCATCTAGTCGACGAGATTGTCATTCTAGGGCCCGTATTTCTACACAATATGTACCCCTTTGAGAGGTTCATGGTTGTCCTAAAGAAATATGTCCGCAACCGTGCTAGGCCAGAAGGAAGCATCTCCATGGGCCATCAAACAGAGGATGTCATTGGGTTTTTTATTGACTTCATTCCTGGCCTTAAGAAGATAGGTCTCCCTAAATCGCGGTACGAGGGGAGACTGACTGGAAAAGGCACGCTTGGAGGGGACTCAATAATATGCAGGGACGGGCATTCTTGGTCTCAAGCACACTACACAGTCCTACAGAACTCTACCTTGGTGACCCCGTATGTCGATGAACACAAGAACAGTCTGCGCTCCAAACACCCGGAGCAGTGTGACGACTGGATTACATGTCAACACATCAGGACTTTCAGCAGTTGGTTGGAAACATGTCTCAGAGGTGACAACACTGTTTGTGATGAGCTGTACTCGTTGTCCAGGGGACCATCTTCGACTGTATTGACTTACAAAGGATACGAGATAAATGGGAATACATTTTACACGATCGCCCAAGATCCAAAGAGCACCAACCAAAACAGCGGTGTCCGCTTTGATGCAGCAACCAAGGGGGGGGGGGAGGACACATATTATGGTTACATAGTGGACATATGGGAACTTGACTACGGACATGATTTTAAGGTCCCTTTGTTTAAGTGCAAATGGGTCAATCTGTCAGGAGGCGGGGTATAAGTAGACCCACAGTACAGAATGAAAACAATGGATCTGAACAATAATGGGTACACTGACGAACTGTTCGTCCTAGCCAATGATGTGGCACGGGTTATCTATGTGAAGGACATGTCTTCCAAACCGAGAAAAAGAAAAGATATGGAAGTGAATACATCATACGATGAGCCAAAGCGCCACATAGCTCTTTCAGGAAAAAGGGACATCGTGGGAGTGGAGGGCAAGACAGACATGTCCAAAGATTATGAAAAGTTTCATGAAATTCCTCCCGTCAGAGTCAAGGCTGGCCCAAGCATCCTGATAAACGATGAAGATTATCCATGGTTACGGCGCAATAAACAAAGGACACAAGCGAAGAAAAAGTGAAGACATTCTCTCCAGAACTATTATGATGATACCATGCCAGCTTTCAACCTTTTCGTAGTTCATTTGAAATGCCTGTTATAACAGATGAGTTTCCGTATGAAACCCTGATATCTCGAAAGGGATTGTCCGTTTTGTACGCGAAGTGCATCCAGTTTTTGCCGTAACCCTCTCAACTTTTCAGCACATGCTATGTGGGTGAAATGATGATACCATGCCAACTTTCATCCTTTTCGTACTTCATTTGTAATGCTCAAAAAAATCAGTAAATGCATGAAAAATAATAAATGGAGACAGAAAGGGTTGAAAATTGATGATGTGGCTTTAAATATTGCATTTTGAACACACAAGAAGTCCGAAGTTGTAATGAGTTATTAAAAATGAAAGAGAGGCGCAATGCTCACCTGCACGTTGCTTAGCTTTTATAAACCTCTAGTATTATTGAAACTAAAATTATATAGAATTTATGCAACTAAAATTATCAAAGTATTTTCTGTTCAAAACATTAATAGCAAAAAGGATTATCATAAAGATTTCTTTTGTTAGAAACTAAAATTGGAAAATTAATGGCACAAACAGAAGTTTATAAGTTTTATTACCTAAAACCAAAAAGAATAACTGAAAAACTAGTAAGTATTTTGTTGTAAGTAGAAATAAAATAAAATAAATAAATAAATAAAAAGCAAAAAAATGGAAAAAATTAATGGCACTAACAGAAAGTTTATAATTTTTATTACCTAAAACCAAAAAGAATAACTGAAAAACTAGTAAGTATTTTGTTGTAAGTAGAAACAAAATAAAATAAATAAAACAAAAAAGAAAGCAAAAAAATGGAAAAAATTAATGGCACTAATAGAAAGTTTATAATTTTTATTACCTAAAACCAAAAAGAATAACTGAAAAACTGAAGAACTAGTAAGTATTTTGCTGTAAGTAGAAACAAAATAAAATAAATAAAACAAAAAAGAAAGCAAAAAACTGGAAAAAATTAATGGCACTAACAGAAAGTTTATAATTTTTATTACCTAAAACCAAAAAGAATAACTGAAAAACTAGTAACTATTTTGCTATAAGTAGAAACAAAACAAAATAAATAAAACAAAAAAGAAAGCAAAAACACTGGAAAAAAATTTAAAAAGTGCCACCTACTGGGCCACCACGGCCTGCATACGACTAGAAACCCACTACTAGGGCCAGGATGCAGGCCCGCAGTAAGCCCAATAGGCCCACAGGCACAGTGAGTGGATTTAGGCCCGTAAGCTTGCAGTAGAGAGGAGCTCGAAGTGGTCGGTTCGGCAGGGCTTATAAACCACTCCGAGCCCCTCTCGGCTAGCAAGGTGGGACAAAATATAGCAGCGCACCGCGCCAGTTCCAGCACACGACCTTTGGTCCCTCTTGGTGCCACAAACCGGGACTAATGGGTGGCATTGGTACCGGTTCTTAGCACCAACTGGGACCAATGCCCCTCTTTGGTCCCGGTTGGTTCTACCAGGGACCAAAGGTCTCTGTTTCCTGCCCTTTGGGCTGCTGAAAACTGGGCCTTGGTTCCAGTTGGTGGTACCAGCCGGGACCAAAAGGATGCATTGGTCCCGGTCCGTGACAAGAACCGGGACTAAAGCTTCATGTCTATAAGGCACACTTGTGAAAATTTTGGTTTGCATCTTGCAGTTCACCCCCGATGACGCGCGCGGAGAGGACGCCGCCAGGCTGCCGGACGCCGTCGCCGTCACCCCCGCCCCGGAGCCCACGCCGACGCCGTCCGCCGCCCACGACGTTGCCGTCCGCCGCCCACGCCGTCGCCTGTGCCCTGCCCCACGCGCCCGCCCAGGTCCTCTGCACGCCGACGCCGTCCGCCGCCCCAACCGTCGCCGCCCCCGCCGTCGCCCTCGCCGGCCGGCCCCGCTGTGAGCCGCCGCCGCCCCGGCCCTCTTTTTTTCATTTTTTTCATATATGTATTTTTTCCATGTATATATATATATACTAGTAAGTGTTTAATAAAATCAGTTAGATTAGTTGAATTAGATGTTTTTTAGATTAGTTGAATTAGATGTTTTTCCATGTATTTTAGATTAGTTGAATTAGTGCATTTTAGGTTATTAGTTCTACTGTTAGTGCATTTTAGGATAGTACATTCTAGGTTAGTGGATCAGAGAGGAAAAAGTAAAATAATGAAAAGGAAGAAAATAGGAAGAAGGAAGAAGGAAGAAGTAGAAAAAGAAGGAGAGGAAAAAGGAAAATAAGAAGAGGAAGAAGGAGAAGAAGAGGAGAGGAAGAAGTGGAGAAATAAACAAGAAGACGAAAAAAGAAGACAAAAAAGAGAAGAAGAAAGGAATAGAGGTGAGCCTCTATTCCTTTCTTCTTCTCCTCTTTTTTCTTTTTCTTTTTTTTCTTCTTTTTTTTCTTCGATCTTCTCCTCTATTCCTTTCTTTTTCTCCTGTTTTCTTCTTCTTCTTCCTCTTCTTATTTTTTACGGGTATGTCGTTGTCGATATACCCCCTCCCCGATAACTTCGACATGGGGGGGGGGGGTCGATAAATAATAGAACTAGTTAAACAAGTTTATTTTTAGTAAGTGCTTAGTAGTTGAACTAGTTGATTTAATAAAACTACTTTATTTTACTATAGAAGTAGTTTATTTTTAGTAAGTACTACTTTATTTTATTTATAGTAAGTGCTTAGTAGTTGAACTAGTTGATTTAATAAAACTACTTTATTTTAGTATACAAGTGGTTTATTTTTAGTAACTACTACCTTATTTTATTTATAGTAAGTGCTTAGTAGTTGAAATAGTTGATTTAATAAAACTACTTTATTTTACTATAGAAGTAGTTTATTTTTAGTATGTACTACTTTATTTTATTTATAGTAAGTGCTTAGTAGTTGAACTAGTTGATTTAATAAAACTACTTTATTTTACTATAGAAGTAGTTTACTTTTAGCAAGAAAATTAATAGAACTACTTTATTTTTTTAGTTCAAGCAATTATTCCCGCATCGGCGTCAACGATGCCTATCCCGCATCCTCGTCGTCGACTCGGCGGAGGAGGCCGGCTTGATCAGAGGGGCCATGTCCGGGACTGGGCTCCGCCGGGCTGGTATTGGGAGGTGCTACCTTCCGGGGGCGTAGGTTGGTGAGGAGCCAGCCCGTCGTTGACCCGATCCTTGTTTGGTGGCGGTCGCATGGGCTAGTGACGGTGCCGAGACTTCCGGACACCGGAGAGGTGGTACGTCACCGTGTCAGCGAGGAGGACGAGCACGTCCGTCGCTACATGGTTGCGTTGGAGGGCAGGTTCGACAAAACCTGGCAGGTTCTTCATTGATCTCACTGGAGCTATGATCCTGTGATGGTTCCTTCTCTTTGGGTGTCCACCGCCTGCGTCGATACCCGTCGGGCGCTACGGTTCTAGCTGTATTAGCGATGCTATATGTATGATAGTATTCGAGGTGTATTAGTGATAATATTCGACGATGTATGGACGCAAGAGATGATGTAGTTTTGCTTATAATTGAATGCATGCTAATTTGAATACTACTTTATTTTACGATTTGGTTTTGCTTATTGAATGCTCAAATTGAAAAAGTACTCCTACTTTGAATGCTAAAATTGGAGAGCACTATGCAAGGCGTATGCATTTGATTAGTTAATAGCTTATAGGGTTTTTGTTTTTGCAGAAATCTAGGAGCCCCCTCCATCATCCCCGCCGTCGTCCCCGTCACCGACCCCCCTCCGACCTCGAGGTGAGACCAGCCAAATCTCCATGTCAATATGAGTCCTATAAGATATTTTGAAATGTTTTTGCTCAAATTTTCGACCATTGAAATGTAATGGCCATCAAGTTTGAATGCTCATATGATGTAGATAAACACATGTATATTTCCATTCCGGCAAATTTCAGGCGCTCGATATGTCCTTTTTTAGAAAGATAATTAAACGATATTTCGGGTTGACTTTAAGTCTGTCGAGTCTCCACCAAATATGAGAGGACGAAGAATCCCGACTATTGTCGTGGGGGTAGCTTCTCCTTCGTTCCCGTGTGCTAGACAATTTGGTGTAATGCACTCAGGAACGAAAGGAGCTACCATCACCGACGGTCGCAAATGTCAGAGAGGAATCAGTGAGGGAGAGTCTCCACCATATATATATGAGAGGACGAAGAATCCCGACTGTTGTCGTGGGGGTAGCTTCTCCTTCATTCCCGTGTGCTAGACAACTTGGTGTAATGCACTCGTGAATGAAAGGATGAGCTACCATCACCAACGGTCGAATATGTACACCACGTGGGCTGAGAGTTTTCAAGAAAAGACTCGACAGACCGATAGTCAACCCGTGTTGAATAATAATGATTTAATTTAGGTTTTTTAATACATATATTTAATTGTACAAGTTTAATATTTGAATTATGAACATAAGAAATGTCGTACTCGGACGACGAAAGTTTCCTGGGGGAGTGCGACTGGTGCCACGACGGTCGAGGTCTGTGCGACAGGCCTCACCTGGACGAAGATCGGCGCTTCAGCATTAAGCTAGAGGAGACCTTCGATGTTGAACCGGTACGCAACGACGACAAGTGTTATTTTTTCGTAATTAAGCACGACTTCAACTATTTCAACGTGTAATTTTCATCTTTTACAATTCGACTAGCTTATCCCATGCCATGCAAGACGCTATGTCTTGGAGAGGATGGGTTTTGAAGACCATGAAAGAATGGAAACAAAGAAAATTCACCTAAGGACCCATCATGATATGGATTTTGAAGTAAATCTGTATAATTCTGAGAGCGTAACCCATTTTGGTTGCAAAAATTGGCAAGCACTTTGCAAGATGTATGATTTTGATGAGGGTATGCTTGTCACCATGGATCTTGGTGATCCTGACATCGACCAAGACAATATGGACATTTGGGTCCTAGTTGATACGTCTCCAATTCTACCGCTATGTAAGTTTCTCAAACATAGTTATTAACTAATTCATATTGTTCATTTCAAAATAGTTGATAGCTTATCCATGGTAATTACTTGGGAGTCTGTAATTAGTATAGGTATAGATAGATGGGTACACAGAAGTGTACCCAACGTTAAGCAACAGAGGCTCACAAGGGGCCCAGTTAACTGTGTGAACTGCCTAGTCAGCAGAGACTGACTGGTGGGGCAAGGGGCTGAGTCGCCTGCCTAGTCAACAGTCAACAGTTTGACCGTTGACTAGTCAAAGCTAATAGGTGGGTCCCACTAGTCAGTGAGACACTGAGTAAACATGTTTTATTTAAACCTAAGTAGTCTAATTAAACTGTGTGGCCATGCTGTCAGTGTCTTAATTAATTTACAGAATTAGTTTTAAACGAACCTAATTATCTACATGGGCCCACGTGTCAGGGGTGTTAGTGGGGTGGTTAGCGGGGCTAAATAGGCTGGCCTGACGGCCCGTGCCAACCTCGCAATTGCCCAAGGCAGAGGCGCGCCGGCGGTGGCACTCCGGCGAGGCGGGTTGCGGCAGTGGTGGCCGGAAAATGGTCTCCGTCAACTGTTTGGACGACGGAGTAGTGCGTTCGAAAGAGGGCAGAATCGTGAGTCGTTTGGCGCCAGCGGGGGGGGGGGGGGAGGGGTGCTAGGATGCCCGGAGCTGACCGGAGCATCGACGGCAGCGGCGGCCGGAGCACGGGGGTCGGAGGATTCGAGCGCAGAGGCTCGGCCTCTAGCGGGACTAGTGGCTCCTAAACGAGGCCACGAGCACGGTGGCGTGCTCGCCATGCTCGGGAACGGACGACAGCGGCGGGGCGAGCTCATCTGCTGCGCCAGGAGCTCCGGCCTCGGCGGCATGGTGGCTAGAGACGAGAGAGAGAGGGGAAGGGCGCAACCGACGCGGCGGCTCACAGTGAGGACGGCGGGCTGGGCAGTGGGCTTAGAGAAGGCTTGAAGACGACGATCCACGGCGGGGATCCACGGCGGCTGAAGGTGGAAGACGAAGCCGATCCCGTCGATGTAGGGCTCCGAGCTCGAGCCCGATGGCGTAGGCGATGTTGCGGACGTCGGCGGTTCTCCCCGACGTGATCTCAGGCGAGAGAGAGCACGGCAGCCGTGTCCATGGTGACAACACGGTGACGGATGCGCTCGGTGAGGGCGGAGAGGGCGAGGCAGAGAGCTGCAAGTGGGAGAGAAGGGGGAAGTGAGTGGGAGAGAGGATCGAGGGGGCACGGCTGGCCTTATCCTCTCGCCGGCGTCGTGGCAGTGTGGTGGGGGGTGAGCGGGTTCGACGGGAGCACAGGGTTCGGTCCGAGGAACAGAGCAGGGCAGGAAGACGATAGAGAGAAGGGGTGGGCTGGGCCTGCCTGTGGCCAGCTGGTCTAAGGCCCAGGGGGAGCAGGGGTTTTTCCTTTTTATTTGTTGTCTTTATGTTTTCAGTTTTTCTCTTTAAAACAAAGAATCTTAGTCTTCTAAAATATAAAAATAGTACCTAAATTAATTTTTTTAAAGTAAGCTACTGCTACATTAAGTTTAGCATTTAAATAAAATGGTTTAGGATTTTTATTTTTTAAAGCATTTAAATAATTGTTTTTCCTGCTATTTTAATTATTTTAGGACATCTAAATACTTTATTAAATGTTGAATTCTTCACCAATATTCTTTATGGATTATTTGTCACATTTCGAACACTTCAGTTTTGCTATTTGAAAACTTTAATTGTTTGACATTATTTTTAAATTTGAATTTTGAACTGATTTGAATCAACGTGAGACTGCGCAACAGTAATAGTGGTGACATGGCAACATTAGCAATTGAGTACTGTAGCTTAATTATCCGGGCGTTACACTCCGGTAGCGGAGCTGGAGCGACCGGCGGCTGCGCTGCATTGGCCCGTGGCGGCGGCTTGGTGCAGAACGGAGAGGGCGCACGGATTGCCGCTGCGAGATCCCATTCGGGAGCGGCGAGGTCGGCAATCCACCCGTCCTGGATGCGATTGCTGCCGGCGATGACCAGAAGGGGTGGGGTGTGGCGAGACGGTGGCTCTGCCATCGGAGAAATCGAAGGGGTGGTGAGGGGGAGAGAGAGAGAGAGTGCGTGTGAATTGCCAAGTGTGGTGACGGTAAGGAGGGAGGAGAGTTATGAGACGTCCCGTCGTGTCCCGCGCTTCCCCACACGTGCAGGCGCTCGCCACGCGTGGCTCAAGAGAGTCTGGCTCGCCAAAATACGGCCGATTCGGCCGTTCCTCCGAGGCCAGGCCAAGACCTATTTTGAGGTTCATGCGGGCCAGGTTTTAGATACAACCCAGAAAACCAAATGGGCCAAAAACTGCCAGCACGGGCCTGGCTCGACTTAATGTAGCCTACCAAACGCATCGCTAGTGTTTTGATCCCTTCATGGATCTTCATATCCACGGATAGATGGGCCCAATGGGTATGGGCATCGGTAGCATTTGTGAGCCATGGATACTTTCATGGGTGGGCAATGGACAGGCTCATGGATATGAGTATGGATCTGGATCAGCTCAGCCCGTCCAAACCCGCCAGAGGTACGGTTACCCTTCCATTATCAGTTTAAGTAGGTAGTCACGCTCTAATGTGTTCAGAAGCCATGAGTTCGTGTCCTTTGGCATGGATCAATCGACGTTTCCGGCTATTGGAGGAATTGAGTTGCTAGCTTCTCTCTGCGTGCTAGGCTCCTGGAGAAATAAATCAAGGAGCTCTCTTTACTAGCCCTGTTTACTAGCTTCGTTTCAGGTATGTACTGTTTTTTACTGTTTGGCCGGGCCAACAATTGGTCAGCAAACTTACTCCAACGCGCCCCAATCCTGCTCCGCCCGCCTCGTCTCGCCTCAGAGAGGAGGAAGAGTTGCTCTTCCATGGCTCGCAGAGGAGCCGTCGCCCCCGCCGCCAAGATGGAGATGGAGTACCTGGACTGGAAGAAGTGCGCGCCCGTGCTCTACGACCTCGTCATGTCCCAGCCGCTCGAGTTGCCCTCTCTCACCTTCCAGTGGCTCCTCTCAGAGTCGCCAGCCTCCACCCGCTCCCACAGCCTCGTCCTCGGCACCCACACCTCCGATAACTCCCCCAACCACCTCATGCTCGTCGACCCGTGCTCTAGCTCCTGCCGCGCCTGGCCGTGGCGGCTGCCGCCGAGGGCCGCGCCGCCCCGTCCGTGTCAATCGGTCACTCAGCGCCGCATAAGGGCGAGGTCAACAGCGCCGGGTGCATGTCTACCGCCTTGGGGAGGACGGCGATCTCAAGGCCGGGAATCGAGCCCCAGTTCTAGATGCGCAACAGGTGTTTGAGGTAATATCCCAACAGATGCTCCAGTGCTTTGAATACTATATGCTGTGATGTTATTAGCTACGTTTGAATGAGAATTAATTAATACTACCGCCTTCATAAGACATCCAGGACCGCACCATGAAAGAGCGGGAGATGCCGAGCTACATCAGGATGCTGTTCCCTCTGACGCCTCTCGCGTCTCTCTTTTCTGCCCTTGCTTCGATTCGATTCGATTTGGCTGTTGCGTTGTTGTTACTCATGAAGGTCCGATTTGCTTTACTTCCTGATACGGTCACGCAGGTCGCTGTTAAGGCCTCGAGCTGGCTGCGACCAAGCACAGCCTCTAGCTCGCCCTGCACCGCGATTGCAGTCGCGCGGCTGATGACCACGGGCTGCTCCACGCACGGACGACAAGCACGGCATCCGCGATCAAGGTTCTCTTGCCCCTCTTCTCTTCCCGGTGGCTCTATCCATCCCCCCCCCCCCCCCCCGTTTGATTCGTCTGTCATTCCATATCGTTAGTTGCTAATTGGAGTAACTCTATTGGTTAGAATTATTTAGATGTAGCGTTTCGGATTTGCAGTGCGTAATAATCCTGTCGAAGGCATGCTATTGTGTTTCTTCAAGTTCCCACTATGATTTTAAATTGGGGCTAAGCGAGTGAAGAGATTTAGGTTCGTTATGTTCTCACAATTGCTAGGGCTTTCAGGCTAGACGGACATTTCTATGCAACATGGCAATGTGAGAGTTTTCCTACTTCTTATGTTTAGTTCCTGAATCTCAATAAAATAAAACTATAAAAATCCTGAGCTACCTCTACACTCACAGAGCTTACAAGTTGGCATAATTAGGATGAACACACATCTTTACCTTATCAGCGTGACCCCCAAACAGGAAGTAGCTTCGCATCTAATGAGAAGTGATACGCGCAACCTTGTTTTATGCTTGCTCGAACTGAAGAGATCTCTCGGAAGATAAATGTTGTGTAAAATGCACATGGAACTCAATATAGAACAAAGTAATGATAGTTAACCACTTAATTAGCAGTGAAAAAACAGTCTACACTGTACTGAAATATAAAGGTTTAACCACTTAATTAGCAGTAAAAAACAGTCTACGCTGTACTGAATATAAAGGTGGGAACCTGGATGGCTGTACCTTTTTCACGATGATCATCTGGCATACTTCTCTGAAGAGAACAAACTAAGGAACCAATAGAGCTACCACATAAAACAGTGAAAGAAAATAGGAAAAAAATAATCTAGGATGTGATCCTGACATGGCCATCAGACATTGTGGCGATGTTGACAGTTTCTTTGACAACATATGTTTGGTTTGTTTCCACTACAAGGCAAAGCAAGGGAAAAGAACAGGTAAATCTTGTGTGGCTGTGTGATGCATTTCTTGTTGGTATACGACTACGACGGTACCGAATATTATTTATACCTTTCTGAATCTTGTAGCATAGCAGAAACATGCTTTTGTGCTATTGAATAATGCCTCTATTAGTTTTGATGGATTTAGTGATGATTCGTTGATTACGGTAGTGGGGATTTGGAGAGAATCAAGAAGTTGCCACATGAACTGTCATTTATCTCTCTAACTTCCATTTAGTAAAATTTCTATTTCTGATGTTCTACTCTTTCTGAATTTTTATGTGGTGCATTGTGAAGATCTTTCTTTGCTGCAGGAGAACCTGAGATGCAACATCAACGTGGTGGTCATATATCAGAAAGGCAAGTTCTTATGAATGAAAGGTACCATACCAATACCTTGATTCCCATTGGGCTGCAAATCTGCTGCTTTTGTGTTCCTCCAGTCAGTGTGAATGGCTGTTTGTAGGTCAAGATCTCCGGCAGCAGGCCAACGGGCACCATCTTGAGCCATCGGTACGTGTACGCCGCATACTGTCTTGCCTTTTGATTGCATAATCTTGCCATTTGGTTTTCTGTTGATTGTCTGAATGAAATGGTGGCAATTAATGTGTGTACCATTTGAACCAGCAACCATGAAAATGATTGAGTTGCTTACTACATGTCATGTTATATGCACTGGTTTTCAGATCATGGTGTGGAGCTTGAGGTAGCTTAATTTACACCCATTTATTTGATGTTTTGACCAGTCATGAGTAAGGGCAACTTGTCGTGTTTCAAGTTTATGACAGAAATAATTTGTATATTGCACACACATGCCTGGTTCAAATATGAGGTGTATGATAGAGTAACGTAGTCTAATTCATTACATACTTGTATTGGATGATTTATTTGTTAGACAATTTGCTCTGCTCCTGAAAATGTCACTATGTTTGGGAGTTATATCATAGCTTAGTATAATTCGTTCCATACTTGTATATATGGGTGATTTATTTGCTGTACAATTTGCTCTGCTCCTGAAAAAATAGGACTAGCAGCAGCACCAATCGTTTGCTTGAACCAAGTGTTATGCTGCCATTACAAATAATCTGAAGAGACAATGCTTATAGATTCTGCTCATTTGTTGTACAATCTTATTCTGCAGAACCTGCATGAGAGACAAGAAACACAAGGTCCATTATGAGGTGAGGGTTCTGCTGTCCCAATTTTTCTTCCAGTTTATGATCCGGTTTCTTCCTATCTTGAAGATGATCGACTGTTGCTTGCTTTTCTCTTCCTCCCATGGTTCACTGATGGGGCTGTAGTCTGTACTAGGATTGAAGTAGGAAGCTGCCAGAGGTGTGTAATTCATGTACGGTGAGTGCTTTGCTTGGATCAATTGTATGTACCCCCTGAGTTTTTAGATTCATAGCAGTTGACTGATCTTAATGTGGGTGTGCTATTTTAGTTATAAATGTTCTTTTCCTGATGTACATGAATGGTACTTTCTGGTTTGGCAATGAATAATTTGTTTGGTCTTTTGATAAGAGGTGTACGAATGTGATTTAAAAGAGTGCTATTATTTGTGAAATTGGTATGTTGACAAAGCTCACAAGAAATCTTAAAGAGAGATGGACCTGAAGAGAAGATTTGAGCAAAGCATGAAAAATGTCTCGTATTTGTACTGTCAACACTTTAACAACTACGACAACTTGATTAGTGCGCACAGTAACATATTGGTCATGATCTGGACATCTCCATCGACCAAATATATATTGTTAGCTTATTATTTCTGTGAAATTACACTAGCCAAAATGCACTAGCTCTTCTAAGTGTCAAGTACATAGTTTTTTAGGCTGGTAACCCTTTTGAGGATAATTGTCATAGTGTCATAGTGATACGTGTAATAGAAAAGGTTACGTTAGATCCAAAAAATACCACCTCATCTGTGCTGCCTGCCTTCTTGCTAAACTAAGCATATTGTTATACCGACACTTAACAAATACAACAACTTGATTAGTGCGCACAATCCCGCCTAAGAGGCGCCACCAGGTGGCGCCCCAGCTACTAGTAGAGTAGTAACATGCCCATGTTACTACCTCTATAGTGGGGAGTAACATATGTGTGGTAACATGCAATACTTCATTTATTAGGCTATAGACTCATCTTGCCTAGATATGCGTGATGTTACTCATACTAGTAGTAACTAGCTATGTTAACACATGCCTCTTTTTTTTCATTTATTGCTTGCCACATCATCTATTTTATCTAGATATGTGTGATGTTACTATCTATGGTACTCCCACTATGGGTAGTCTAAGGCTAGTCATAATGGGAGTAACTTAGCAAGTAACATAGCGCACTCCGAGAAATTTTTGCTTATGTGGCATGTAGTTAATGAGAAGTGGTAACATAGCGCTTTCCAAGACAAGATGAGTCTACAAGCTAATTAATGAAGTCCTCTATGACACTACTACTATATTACTTTGCACTATGAAGGTAGTAACTTAGACTAGTGTTATATGCATGACACTAGCTAGTATAAGTTACTCCCCACTATGACCAGCCTAAGGGGTAAAAACAAGCAGAGTTCTAGGTGGGGTGGGGGGGGGGTAGTACGAAACACTAAGGGTAAAAACAAGCAGAGTTCTATGGGGGGGGGGGGGGGGACAACAGAGATGATAGGCATCAAAAATGCATCTTGAAGGTGAGTGCAAGTGAAGAATGTACTACAATTTTTTTGTTCTCAGAAGTTCATATATTTTACAATTTTCAAGTTAGAGAAATAAAACATCAATAGATGACTTGTAAATATATTTGTCATCAAAATCCCCATCGGGGAATAAGTTGTTAAGTATCCAAAAATGTTTATTGTTTTACTTAACCACAATATTCCTTGGATTGTACCAATACTTTCTCGATGAGATTTGCTTGAAAATTATTTCAACGATATTTGAAGTGTGGGTGTGTTTGTGAGTTTCTGGTGTGGAGGATAAGTGTTTTGTACGTAGCCAACATGTAGAAATTTAGAGAAAAAAACATTGATACATGAGTTATAGTAATTAATGCTCCTGGTAAAAATCCCTGACGCAGAGAGTTCTAATTTTTTTACTACGCCACATTCATTATTGTGTACAGGCCCGTCGAGGGGCATGTGCTACAGGTGCAATTGCACAGGGCCCCCAAAATCATGGGGCCCCAGATCGGGGATACAAAACTAAGTAAATCAGCTCTATGGTGAGAAAACCCAAGAAGCTAGAGCCCACCGGTTTATTTTTTTTAATCTCCAACGCAGCACACGCACGTAAAATCTTCTCTGTCTCAACGTAAAAGGAAATAAAACATTTTATCTTCCTCCGTTCACGCTCCATCGGAACGACAAAGATCAAGGGCTCGACCCGGCCTGCCGCACCCCTTGCCAGGCTTCTGCGCCCCATCCCAGCCACTCCCCTGTCTTCTCTGCAACAGCCTCCCCTTCCAGCCAGCGACTCGGTCTCCTCCACTCTGACCCAACTTTTCCCAAATTCCCATCTTGCGGAATCCCCTGGAGTGGTAGCTTTGTCGCCGAGTTCTTGTTCCCCAAGCCAGTTAACCTCTCTGATATCGACGCTCTCCATCCTATCCCTTGTTGCGTAATGTTATTTCTTTCTTGATGTTCCCTTTCTATAATTATGCATTTTTTGTGTTTGTGATTTATGCTGATTACTTGCAACGGAGTGTATATTGTGAGTTTATACCATGGAGGGAATTTGTTTGCGAGGTGTTTGTGAGAATGCTTGAATGGTGAAATTGTTCTTTTTTGTATTCTATAGAAATTGACAGTCGAAACTCGATCTCACATGATGTGTGATTTGCTGACCACGTTTGACAAGTCCAACCCCTAACTAATGCACTATATAACTAACCGCCGTCGGCATTAGTCAAACACTGGAGTAGGGAGCACTATGCGCCCCGCGCGCCTGGCAGCCCCCCTCGAATTCAAATAGTTCATTAGTTATCCGAATTTAGGATCTTGTTTTGCATTTCGCACCGGGGCCCCAAATTCCTAGAGACGGCCCTGATTGTGTACATATG